>NW_027204823.1:0-20150 GCF_024711535.1 Dipodomys merriami
AAATACTTTCTTAGTGTTAAGAGCTCTGTATTCTTTCACTGGTGCCTGTACTGGGGCTTGAACTCAGGGCCTCTTGCTGTCACTCAGCTTTTCCCTCTCACAGGTGGCGCTTTGCTACTTGAGCTATGCTTCCAGTTCCAGGAGCTCTGAGTTCTAATAGACTGTGGCTGGTTGGTTCTGGGGCTTTGTTTTAATTCATAAAACTGCTTCTCTCTATCTCTCCCTGTCTCCTTCAAATGAATGGGATTACCAGTCCCTGTTAACAGAGAGATGAACAAGAGCCTTGAAAGTACTTTGATGATGTCAAACTAAATACATATCCTATGCTTTAGAAACTTCCTGTGCCTAATAAATCCTCATGTTATCTCCTGGGAATTTCTCTTACTCTCCTAAGAATTCTGCCTCATTTAATTTTATGTGGCTCTGAAGCCACATAAAATTAAATTGGTACATAGTCCCTCACTTTTTTTGGTTGGTCGTGGGGCTTGAACTCTGGGCATGGGTGCTGTCCCGTAGCTCTTCAGCTCAAGGCTAGTGCTCTACCACTTAAGCTACAGCGCCACTTCCTGCTTTTTCTGTTTATGTGGTACTGAAGAATCAAACACAGGACCTCATGCATGTGAGGCAAGCACCCTACCTCTGAGCCAACTTCCCAGCCCCCATAGTCCCTCACTCTGCATGATGATTCCAATTGATTTTTTTTTTTTTTTTGGGTCCGGTCATGGGGCCTGAACTCTGGGCCTGGGCACTGTCCCTCAGCTCTTCAGCTCAAGGCTAGCACTCTACCACTTGAGCCACAGCGCCACTTCCGGCTTTTTTCTTTTTGCTTATGTGGTGCTGAGGAATCGAACCCAGGGCCTCTGGCATGCAAGGCATGGGCTCTACCATTGAGCCACCTTCCCAGCCCCCAATTGATTTTTAGATATCAAGAAATTTGGCCAAGCAAAATTCCTTTAGTCAGCAGTATTCCTTTTTAAATTGCTTGATTCAAAGAGCACACCTGTCTTCATTCTAAGGTGAATGAGTTGTTAATGAGGCATATGGAAAGAACTCCATGTGTATAAAAAACCAAATACTTTGTCTTTGTTTACAGATGAAACTCTACTGATCAACGTCATATGTGGAATTCTTTCTGGAGTCATATCTTCAGCCATTGCCAATCCAACCGATGTGCTAAAAGTAAGCTGTGCTAGCTATATCTTAGGGACACATCTCACATTTTCTTTCCTTTTTCCCTTTCTCTTTCTTTTCCTTTACTTTTTTTTCTTTTTCCCTTTCTCTTTCTTTTCCTTTACTTTTTTTTTCTTTTTCCTTTTCTCTTTATTTTCTTCAAGACAGGGCCTCATTCACCCAGGCTGGCCTTGAACTTGCAGTCTTTTTGCTCTATCTCTCAAGTTCTAGGATTATATACTTGTGCCACCATGCTGGTCCCACATTCAACATTTTCTAATTGGGAGCAACATTCAGATAATGAAATATAATATAGGTGAATCTGTTCATAATTTATGTCATGCAGTCTAAGTCTTAAATACTCACTAAGTGGATTTCCCATTGATACAGATAGGTCTAAAGTAGAATTCATTTTGGAGACAAGATTTTTAGTGATTGTACAAAAAAGAAAATTTTAGGGTGTGGATGTATTTGAGTTCCTTGTTCCCTTGCTTATTGCTTCATAAAGCCAGATGGGATAGCAACACCATGACTGGTATGCCTGGAGTCTCAGCTACCTGGGAAATGGAGTTGGGAAGACTGTGGTTCTAGGCAAACCAAGGCAAAAATTACAAGACTCCATCTCAACAAACATGCCAGACATGGTGGTACACATCTATGATCCCAGATGTGCAGGAGGCTTGGTTGGATGATCACAGTCCAGTGTAAAAATGCCAAGACCCTATCTGAACAATATCTAAAGTGAAAAAAGCTATAGGTGTGGCTCAAGTGGTAGAACACCTGCCTGGCAAGCATGAAACCCTGAGTTCAAACCCCAGTATTGGCCCCTGCCACAACAGAACATGGGTTACCAGGGGTGGAGATACAGACCTGTAATCCTAGCTACAGGGGAGTCAGAGGCAGGAAGATTGTGAATTGGAGCCCAACCCAGGCAAAGTTAGTAAGTCTCTGTCGCAGTAACAAAATATTAACAAAAGGACTGGGGTATGATGAACGTACTGAGAATACTAGCAATACAACCTCTTTAAATCCTTTTTGGAATAAGACTAGGGACTAACTAAATAAAGTCTACATGAGCTATTTCCTGAACCCTTCTAGAGTACCCCTCCCCCCTCCACTATTTAACTAGTAAGCTATGCTTCTGCTTTGCTCTGCATGCTGGGCCTCCCACATGAGTGGGCGGAGGGCCTTGTCCTCAGAGGTCCTCCGGTCTCATCATCTAGCCTCAAAAATAGATGAACATGTTGAGTTGTTCTCCATGTATGAGGCCACAGATTTATTTTACACTGGGGTAAAAGAACTAAAGGGGAAAAAAACCTGTACTCCTATTAATTTCTTAAATATATCTCAGGGCTTATAAGAAAGCAATTCCTGTATTTTAGTTTCTTTTCCACTATTAGGGTGGCACCAAACAGTTTCCTTAGAAGGTAGTGGTGCTAGATTTTTTTTAAGTAGTGTGAAACCCTTTTCATTTTTAGGAAAGCAAGGCACTGAGACCTGTGGCTCATGCCTATAATCCGACCTACACAGGAGGCTGAGGTCTGGGAATCACAGTTCCAAGTCAGCAGAGGCAGACACATCTCTGTGATTCTTATCTCCAAATAACCACCAAAAAGCTGGAAGTAGAGGTGTGGCAACTGGTAGAGAGCATCAGCTGTTGAGTGGAAAAAGCCAGGGGACAGTGTGAGGCCCTAAGTTAAAACCCCAGTATTGGGGAAAAAAAAAAGGTAAAGAGCTACATCAACCATGTATCTGGTAGAATATTGGCCACATGGCCCTTGTGGCTGTTGTGAGGATCATTAGTAAGTTCAAGTGCATCAGACTATAACAGCATCATGTGGCCATCCTTTGGCCAGCTCACTTGCATACCTTTTGGTCCACTGGGTTGGAAATACTTATGGCTAGGAGCAGGTTCAGAACCATGTTTGCTCATGCTTGATGCATAACTAATTAATCACATCAAGCCTTCAGAATTGTCATCACTTTTGATTCCTGTTTGGTAACCTAAAGTCAAATTATATTATTTTCTGTCTTACCCAAAAGTCTTCTTTTTCCCTTTTCCTTTTGTTAGTTTTGAGGCTTGAACTCAGTGCCCAGGCACTGACCCTAAGTTTTTTCTGCTCAAGGCTAGCTCTGGACACTTGAGCCATAGTTCCACTTCTGGACTTTTGGTAGTTACATTGGAGATAAGAGTCCCAGAAACTTTTTTTCCCAGGCTGGCTTTGAACCTCGATTCTTAGGTCTTTGCCTCCTGAGTAGCTAGGATTACAGATATGAGCTACTAGTGCTTGCTCATGCTCCCTGATTTTTTTTTAAAATTTAATAAAGGCGTATATAGGATTCTACTAGGTACTTTGTAGAAATTTTAGGGTTCCTAAGAACTAATCCTTATAGGCTTTTTAATCTCCTGAGGACATTTTATTCAGATACACTATTTTTTTTTTGGTCGGTCCTGGGGCTTGAACTCTGGGCCTGGGCACTGTCCCTCAGCTCTTCAGCTCAAGGCTAGTGCTCTACCACTTGAGCCACAGCGCCACTTCCTCCTGAGGACATTTTAAAGTAGCCATATTTATATCCAGTTTGTTCTAAGGAATATTAAGCAGTAGCTAGAATGATTTTCAGAAGTGGTTGTTGGTGGTGGTGAATGTACTGGTTTCCTTCTCATGTTGGTCTTTAAATAATCTCTAGATCCGAATGCAAGCACAAAGCAACAATCTCCAAGGAGGGATGATAGGTAACTTCATTCACATTTATCAGCAAGAGGGAACAAGAGGTCTGTGGAAGGTAAGCTACAAAACAGATCCAACTCATTCACTTCTTTTAACTTTCTTCTTGTTTAAAAATTTTTCATATTTCTTTTCTTTTCTTTTTTTTTTTTTTGTCATCCATGGGGCTTGAACTTGGAGCCTGGGTGCCATCCCTGAGTCCTTTGCTTGAGGTAGCACTCTACCACTTTCTTAGCATCATTTCTTGTTTTCTGGTGGTTACTTGGAGATAAGAATCTCATTTCCTGCCTGGGCTGGCTTTGAACCATGATCCTTAGATCTCAGTCTCTGAGTATCTAGGATTACAGGCATGAGCCATTGGTGCCTGGCTTACAATTAGTCATATTTCTATTAATTTTAGCTACTGGTGTCTGGCTGTTGTTTAAATCTTTAAATGTTTTTGGGTTCCAGTTTCATTGATTGGTCAATATGGTTTTGGGACTATAAATGAAGTTAGTTTTTTGTTTGTTTGTTTTTGTTAGTCATGGGCTTGAACTCTGGGCCTGGGCGCTGTCCCTCAGCTTTTCAGCTCAAGGCTAGCGTTTTACCACTTGAGCCACAGCACCACTCTTGGCTTTTTCTGTTTATGTAGTGCTGAGGAATTGAACCTAGGGCCTCATGCATGCTAGGCAAGCACTCTATCACTGAGCCACCTTCCCAGCCCATGAAGTCAGTTTTTTATGCTGGTGTGGTGTGCTGTTTCTAGGTAACTTAGTCTGTAGCTCATAAAACAGATCCTACATATCATCTAGGTTGACCCTTCAGTATGATAAAGAAGCCAAAGCCTCTGAGAAGTATGTTGTCCTGGTCAAGATCTGCCCCAAGACCATATATAGTTGGTGCTAAAGTCAGCATTAGAACTTAGAGCTTTTGAGCTTTTTGAGTGTTCCCTTTTATTTTTTTTTACTGTGTCACTCTACATTTCTACCTACTAACAGGAACATGTAAAACTTGGTTGTAGGTGGGCACTGATGGTTCACTCCTGTAATTGTAACTACTCAAGAGGCTGCAATCTGAGGATCATGGTTCAAAGCCAGCCTGGACAGAAAAGTCTGTGAGACTCTTATCTCCAATTAACCATCAGAAAACTGGAAGTGGTGCTGTGGCTCAAGTGGTAGAGCACTCGCCTAGAGCTGACGAGCTCAGGAACCCAGGCCCAGAATTCAAGCCCCATGATGACAAACAAACAAAAATATTGGTTGTAATTTGTGGAGTGGAAACCTTTGAACACTTGTGCTCTGTAGAGCAGTGTCTGAATCCTCTCATCATCCATGTTTTTACTAGGGCGTGTCCCTCACGGCGCAGAGGGCAGCTATTGTTGTTGGTGTGGAACTTCCAGTCTATGACTTCACCAAGAAGCATCTGATGCTCTCGGGTCTCATGGGAGACACGGTCTATACCCACTTCCTGTATGTTTATACGGTTTAAAAAAAATTGTTGTTATTAAATAGTTGTACAAAGGCATTATATTTCTGTAAGCCAGGTTATGAGTATGGTAATGTCACCTTTTTCTTGTTTTCCCCCATTTTTTCCCTACCCACAGGTTGGCATGAGGTTAGGGTGGAAAGAGAGTATAACTTTATAAAAATATTATGGGAGTTTATTATAAAAGTATTTACATATTTGAAAATTTACATCAGCGATCAGACAAAATAATCAACACCTAGTGAGTTCTGTTGTAAAACAGAGAGTTTAGTAGAACCTGCCACGTGTGGAGGCCAGAATCGTGGAGATATCTTTGTGTTTGATCTGTAGGAACAATATTAACTTGATATGGGTAGCATTACTCTGACCCACTACCAACTCCTACTCAAGTAACGAAATGGAATAGATCACCTTTGGAGACTGCTCCTTCGTGTTTCACTGCATTTTTTTTTAATTTTCTATTTCAAAGGTGTTCTTAGCTATAACTGGAGTTTATAAGCCAAATGGTCAGTGTTACATTTAAGAAGTTTGTATTCCATATTAATTTCACATGTTTTGGCAAGGAGGCTAACTTCTGCCTTTGACAGGAGTAGTTGGAGTTGAGTAGTGGTTGACTTTTTGCCTTTTTCCAATCCTGTCTTCATAGCTCGAGCTTCACCTGCGGTCTCGTGGGGGCCCTGGCCTCAAACCCCGTGGACGTTGTGAGAACACGAATGATGAATCAGAGAGTTCTTCGAGATGGCAGTTGCTCTGGCTACACAGGTACCCTGGATTGCTTGTTACAGGTGAGGATGGGCATGTCTATGCAAAGTTGTAAATTGTATACATGTGTATATTGTGACTTCAGTGATTCAGTTATTACACCTAAAACTAAGATGAAGCTGAGAGCCTCTGACTCATACCTGTTATTCTAACTACCCACATGGCTGACACCTGAGAATAATGGTTCTAAGCCAGCCTGGGCAGACAAATCCAGAGTCTTATTTCCAATTAACTAGCAAAAAACCAGAAGTGACTAAATGGATTACAGAAACTAATCAAGTATTCTCTAAGAGAAAAAAGCCAGAAGTGAAGGTCTGTAGCCTCAAGAAGTAGAGCCCCAGCTATGAGCAAAACAAGTTCAAGCCCTAATACAATCAACCAAACAACCGCTGAGTGATACTCTAAAGCTCTTACATAGACACGTGCCACCTTATTTTGGCCACATTGAGGTTAGCTTTGTTTGTTTGAACTACAGGCACAGGCCACCACCCCTAGCTGAGGTTAACTTTGACAAAAGTACAAAAATATAGTTGAATAGAGAGAAATAAAAGCTTATTTTCTGAATACCTTCTCTTGTGCTCCGAAGGGCAATAAAGTAGTATTGTTTTCCGTAAACACAGAACTGTATCTAAAATCCACTTTCTGCCTGTGGAGTGAGACTAGAAGGAGACTAGAAAAGTCCCTATCCAGACACTTCTCTCAAAGGAGTGCATCAGTCTTCTGTAACTCTCAGTTCTGAAACCTGGGCTTTGGGCTTCCTGTTCGTGGGTGGATGAATGTCCACTGTCTTCCCATTGGATTGCCAGCAGCCAAGAACTAGGAACCACCTCTTCCAATTCTCTGGCATGATGCTAGCACACCATATATCCAAGTATTGCATTAGAGTGTTTTTTTTTTAAATGAGAAACAAGTTGACTTGAATGTCATGAAAGAAAAATGGTGACCAACTAAAGCCAAGAACATAGTGTTGCTGTTGCTCCTGCCACATCACTTAGTTGAACGAAGGGAGGTTCATTTTGACATGAGACATGACCATATAATACAGACTCAATTCCTTCATTACTCTTCCTTATCTCTCTTCCCCTATCTTGTCTCCTTTATCTATCCAATAATTTAGAAAGTAGACATTTCTGAATGATATCTTTCAGGGGGCAGATACTAGGGTTTGAATTTAAAGCCTTGGACAGGCAAGTACTCTACCACTAAGCCACATTCCCTTTTCTCTGAATGAAATCTTTACTATCATTGAATCTTTTATTTCTTTTTTTTTTTTGGGGGGGGGGGTCCGGTCGTGGGGCCTGAACTCTGGGCCTGGGCGCTGTCCCTCAGCTCTTCAGCTCAAGGCTAGTACTCTACCACTTGAGCCATAGCGCCACTTCCGGCTTTTTTCATTTTGCTAATGTGGTGCTGAGGAATCAAACCCAGGGCCTCCTGCATGCAAGGCAAGCGCTCTACCACTGAGCCATCTTCCCAGCCCCTGAATCTTTTATTTCTGACCTGTTAAGAAACCCCAGTGGCATGGAAGCCAATGAGCCTATTGAGATTAAATCTAGTTTCCTGTTCATTCAGCTTCATGTAGGATTCATTCTACCTTTTTATTTATTTGTGCTGGTACTGGGTGCTTAAACTCTGGGCCTCATACTCTTTCTTGGCTTGAATCACACTTGCACTTTTAACTTTTTTCTGGTTAATTGGAGATAAGAGTAGCTTGGATTTGCCCAGGCTGATTCTGAACTATGATTCTCAGATCTTAGCCTCCTGAGGAGCTAGGATTATAGATGTGTCACTGATGCTTGGTTTTGTTTTTTGTTTTTTTTTTGTTTTTTTTTTTATAAAGTGTAGTTCCTACAAGGTAACTTCACCATGGTAATCTTACTTTCACATGATTCAATCAGATTGCTGGGCACTGGTGCCTATAATCCTAGCTAACTCAGGAGGCTGAGATCTGAGGATCACAGTTCAAAGCCAGCCTGGGCAGGAACGTCTGTGAGACTCTTATCTCCAATTAACCACCAGAAGACTGGAAGTGGCGCTGTGGCTCAAGTGGTAGAGTGCTAGCCTTGAGAGAAAAAGCCCAGGGACAGTGCCCAGGCCCTGAATTCAAGCCCCATGACTGACAAAAAAAAAGTTAAAAAAAAGAATAATTTAATGAGATTAACCTCATCAGTTGCTCTCTTTCTCTGTTGTTCAGTAGCTTCCTTCCTTCCTTCCTTCCTTCCTTCCTTCCTTCCTTCCTCCCTCTCTTTCTTTCTTTTCTTTCTTTCTTTCTTTCTTTCTTTCTTCCTTCCTTCCTTCCTTCCTTCCTTCCTTCCTTCCTTCCTTCCTTCCTTCCTTCCTTCCTTCCTTCCTTTCTTTCTTTCTTTCTTTCTTTCTTTCTTTCTTTCTTTCTTTCTTTCTTTCTTTCTTCCTTTTTTTTTGCTAGTCCTGGGGCAGTCCCTGATCCTCTCTGTACTCAAGGCTAGTGCTCTACCACTTGATCCACAGCACCATTTCCAGCTTTTTCTGTTCATGTGGTACTGAGGAATTGAACCCAGGGCCTCATGCATGCTAGGCAGGCACTCTACCACTGAGCCATATTCCCAGCCCTGTTTAGTAACTTTTAGTGAGTTTCCTAATGTCATCTTCACACATAGACACCAAACATCAATATTATAGAGGGCGCTCTACCACTTGAGCCACAGTGCTCAAACTTCTGGTTTTCAGGTGGTTAATTGGAGATAAGAGTCTTATGGACTTTCTTGCTTGGGCTGGCTTTGAACTGCAATCCTCAGATCTCAGCCTCTTAAGTAGCTAGGATTATAGGCGTGAGCCACCGGTGCCCAGAGAGGGCAAATATTGCTGAGTGGTCCTTCCACTCAATCACTGAGCCAAAACTCATGCCATGGTTCAATTTTTATGAAAATAGTCTGACAACTATTAAGCATTCAATATAATTGGGAAATTGGACACTCAATCTTTTTCTCTTGTTTGCTTTTTAACAGACGTGGAAGAATGAAGGATTTTTTGCCCTGTATAAAGGGTTCTGGCCTAATTGGCTGAGGCTTGGTCCCTGGAATATCATTGTATCCTTTCCTGTTGTAGTGGATTTGAAAAACATAATGTAACAAAGAATATTGCTTATACAAACTAGCAAATTATTAACTTAAAAGTAAATTCTTTCCTATTTGAGTTCTTTAAGACATAACTATTATGTTTCTGTTTCAGGAAATATAAAGTCTGGGTACTAGACACTGATCTTAGTTTAACAATATAAATTATTAAAATGACTTATCTTTCAGCTGGGCATTGAGGGCTCACATTTGTAATCCTAGCTATTCAGGAAGTTGAGAAAGGCTTGGTTCAAGGCCAGCTTGGGCAGAATGTTTATGAGACCTTATCTTGAAAAGTAATAGCAAAAAGCAAGGCTGGATATATGGCTCAAGTGGTAGAATACCACTATAGCAAGTGAGAGGTTCTGAGATTAAACCTCAGTATTACCAGATAATACTAATACTAATACTAATAATAATTAAATAGTTATTGAAATGTAATAAGGCAATAAATATCTCATTGGATCCTGCTGAAGAGCTAAAAGTATTCATAATTTCAGAGCAACAAGGATTGGTATTTCTAGCTACTCTGGGGAAGGATGTGGTTAATAACAAGACCCAAGAATATTTCCTGTAGAGACTGTGTGAAGATAACCACACAGGAATTGGCTGTGGGGGTGTTTGGCTGGCCTAAACTCTTCCTTGGAAAGCCAGAGGCAGCAAAGGCAGAATTAAGGAAGAGGAATGTTAGTGTGTGTGTGCGTGTGTGTGCGTGTGTGGGTGTGGGTGTGTGCGCGTGTGCATGTGCGCGTGTGCGTGTGCGCGTGTGCGTGTGTGTGTGTGTGTGTGTGTGTGTGTGTGTGTGTGTGTGCTCTGTTACAGAGGCTTGAATTCAGGACCTGGGCACTGTCCCTGAGATCCTTTTGCTCAAGGCTAGCCACAGCTGTACTTCAAGCTTTTATGATAGTTGGAGCTAAGAGTCCCAATGGACTTTCCTGCTGGGCTGGCTTTGAACTGCAATCCTCAGATCTCCTCTGAGTAGCTAGGATTGCAGGTGTGAGCCACTAGCACCTGGCTTGATTATTTCTCTTTCTCTGTTTTTTCCTCCAAAGCAAGGCTTACCAAGGAAGCTTTCTAAGACTTGTTGCAGTGGCACAGAAACCAATCAGATCTCAGCTGTGGTCTTTCTGTTCCAAACTGACCTTGGACACATTTACGGGTTGTTAGCTTGAGGAGTTTTAGGATGGGGCTTCTATGTTTGATAAGGTCTGTGGTATGGGTCTGCCCATGTAGGTCTGCAAATTGATAGTCTGCTTCCATGAACTCTGGGCCTGGGCGCTATCCCTGAGCTCTTCAGCTCAAGGCTAGTGCTCTACCTCTTGAGCCACAGAACCACTTCCGGCTTTTTTCTGCTTATGTGGTGCTGAGGAATTGAACCCAGGGTTTCATGCATGCAAGGCAAGCACTCTACCACTGAGCCATCTTCCCAGCCCCTGCTTTTATTCTTGGAGTTGAGAAGATCGCACTTAATGAAGGGTTCATTTGACAGCCTTAACCCATAACTCCAGTTCTTTGTGACTTATGAGCAGCTGAAGAAACTGGACTTGTGACACAAGTTCAAGGCTGCCTGAGACTACCTTCTCAAAGCGCAAACTTCTGCAATAGTTGAGCTTTCTGTATTCCACTCTGCTTCTCACTTGGCTCATCACAGCTCTGGGATGGGAGCCACAGATGAAGACTGGGTTCTTTCGATTGCTGTGTGTCAGCATCAAATGCTCTTCGCCAGTGCTAATGGCCTGAATTGTAACCTCCAAACACCAGTCCTTACCATTGAAGTGCCCTTTGATACCCACAATCATATACACAAGTACATATTTCTTGTTATAGAAAACTTGCAACAACAACAGCAAAAAAGAATACAGGCACTGTATGTTTTTTCTTTTGGAAGAGGAGCTCCTGATGCTACTTTTCTCTGACTGTTCTGAAAAAGCACTGGAAACCATGTGATGCAGCTTCTGAGAGGATGTTGCTGTTTCTGAACTGCGAGAAGCTCTTGCTGCTTGTCGACTGAAGATATTTCAGGCTGTGAAGACCTGGACTTTTTAACCCCAGGTATAGACAGTGCTAGAAGTAGATCCTCAGAGTATTGCACTGCTTTAAAATTTCCGACTTTGTCAGGATCTCTCACTTATAATAAGTGATTTTAAGCCTTTGAAGACTTTACCTTTGTGAGGAATTGTTAAAATATGTTAACACCTTAATCCAGGGTGGTGTGATGTGTTGGCTTTGAAAATTACCAGTGTATGTTGTTTGGAGTGTGTTGGTGGAAGATGTTTGAAGCTGTTTGACTTCTGTCTCAGGTAATTTTAGGAATTGGCTGTGTGATTCTTTTAAAAATTCTTTTTGTGCTAGCATGGACTTCAACTCATGGTCTTGAGCTTTTTGTTCAAGGCTGGTGCTCTACTACTTAAGCTACAGCTCTATTTCCAGCTTTGTGGTGATTAATTGGAGATAAGAGTCTCATGGATTTCCCTGCCTGGGCTGGCTTTGAACCGTGATCCACAGACCTCAGCCTCCTCATCAGCTAGTATTGCGCTGTGAACCACCAGTGCCACACCACCTTTTCTTTTCTTTAAAAGAAATGTATTAGCATATATTATTTGTATAGAAGGGAAGTTTCCTTGTGACATTTCTATATATGCTTCCAGTAGACTCCATCAACCTCACACCTTCTATGGCTTTTTAGCCACCTCCTTCTTAAAAGCAATTTTAACTGGTTTCACTGTTTAGTTTTTTATATAGGCATATTCTACTGTATCCATCCTCAGTCACCCTCCCCCTGTAGCTGGTACCCATCCCCAACATCTCTTTTATTTTCCTGTCATTCCTTTTAGTGTATATTAATTGTACCTAAGGGTTAAAAAAGACAATTTCTTTTCCCTCCCTCCCTCCTTCCTTCCTTCCTTCCTTCCTTCCTTCCTGGCTGGGGACTGAAATCAGGGCCTCAAATAAGGAAAGCTCTTCACCACTGAAGCTATAGCCCTAGTCCCAAATGATATCTTTTTATCTAGTTTCTGTTACATGTTTTTTTCCTTCTTGTAATGATACGGCAAATCATTTTTCTTGCTTGTCATTTTCCTTCTTTCTTGTTTTCCTCACATTTTTAAAATGAAAGATGACTTTTAGAGCCCCAAGAGCTTTCTACCTGTAGAAGGCTGGAAACGGATTAGATTTACTTGGATGCCTTCCAGTCTGCTCTTTGATTATTGTGGTGCTGGGATGGAACCCAGTGCTTTATGCACTGCAGGCAAGCACTGTTGACTTCCTCCTAGCCCCAGGCCTGCCTTTGAGAACCACACGCTAACTCCAGCTCTAGGGCAGGTTACTTCTACATTATGTGCTATGTCCCTGGCTGCTTCTTTCTTGGGACAGAAAGGAATAGATTTTCTTGGGGAATCATTCATTTTTTCTCCAAGTCATTTTCACTTTGTCTTCTTTACTAATGCTTCCTTTGAAAAAGGACCTTATGAAGTAGAATTTTACTTCCGCAAGTAAGACAGAGTCTTCAAAAGACTAAGACAAAAATTCAAAAGAGAGAAAGAAGGATCATTGATAGCTTATTGGTGGTGTAGACACTAGATGGCAGTAGAGGCTCTGAGCTCATTCAGGCCTTGCCTCTGGCATTGAACTACATGTTAAAAAAGATTTTTTTTTCTTATCAGAACATTCCATTAAGCAATAGACTTTCTGCTGAGAATCTTTCACTTTTGAGTTCTTTGAATTAAAAGGTTGTTTCATCTGAGCTACTTTTCTAAAATGTTGAAAATATTTTATTTTTTTCAAGTATGTAATTTCTGAAATAGAAACAAATACATTTCAAAGACTGTTATAAAGGGCAAATGTCAGACAAATTACCAGTTTATTATGGACAAAAAAGAAACTCAAAACTTTACTGGAAAACTTCAGCAATTTTAAGACAAAAATATGGTAGAGATTTATTATGTGCCTTATAGAACAGGATCTTAACCTGCTTTTTCTGTTTCCTGGAATTAATGCAATGGTTGAAATTTTTAACCAGGAAATAACTTAAGGATTTGGGAAACTTGATCCTCTTTGTCCTGGGTATTGTTATAGCCCTCTCTTCCTCTGGACAGTGCTCAAATATGACTAAAGGATTTCTAAATTTTGTTATTTTTGTTTTTATTTTGTTTTGTGTATATGTGCGTGCTGACACTGGGACTTGAACCCAGGGCCTGGACACTGTTCTCTTAAGCTTTATTGCTCAAAGCTAGTGCTCTACACTTGAGCCACTGTTTCACTTCCAGCATTTAGCTGGTTAATTTTAGATGAAGAGTCTTATGGACGTTTTTTCCTGGTCTGGCTTTGAGCTATGATTTTCTGATCTCAGCCATCTGAGTAGCTAGGATTACAGGGGTGAGTCACCAATGTCCAGTAGTGTTTTGTGTTTGTTTTTTTTTTTAACTTTTATGACTAAGTTGAAGGAAATGTTTTGCTTCTTGGTTTCTTTATGGATTTGTGAACTCATGATGCTAAGCATTGCTGATCTGTACTACTAAAGAGTGGCTCCTATTCATCTTTAACCATGTGCTAGAAGTAGTCTATGTTATGTAGAATATACCTTCTTTATAAACCTTTATACTTTATGCTCTTTATTTAAGCATTGTAGGAATATGTAGTGTAAACCTCATTTCATTTATTTAATAAAATGGAGTAATATATAAAAATGAAATGACTGTGGTTATTTCTTTTCTTTAGTTGAAGACTGGGATTTGAACTTGGTACCTGATACTTTTACTCATTGGCTAGTGCTCTACCAATTGAGCCACAACTCCAATCTGGACACTGTTCTCTTAAAGGTTATTTCCCCTCAACCCTCTCCCACCCCCTGCACATACTCCCCTTCCCACCCCCAGATAATAGGGACATTTAGACAAAGGCAAACCCAGAGAGTCCAGAGGCTGGGTGGATGCATAAAGAACTTGGTGAGATCATCTTCCTCACTGCCTGGTACTAGTGAGACACCTTCCCCATCCCACCCCCAGCCCCCTCTCCCCCACCCTACTTTGTCATATACCCTGCCACTCAGTGGAGGCCTGTGAACTTGACTCTGAAGTACACTGGCAAGGTAGCACATTAACAACTCCAGTGCAGTGGTGGCAGTGCTGTAAAGTGTCATGTCCTTTCAGTCCTCCTTCCAAATGGAGGCAATAGCTGGGATCCTTGGTCAGCCATGTAAGGACAGCTGTGAAGTAGGTGGGCATCCACAAGAGTAGTTCTGGAAATAATAGCAGGCTGTTCTTGTAGAGCTGAGTAAGGTGAGTCTCTCTGATTACCCCACTGGTTACCCCTGGCTCCTTCTCCTTCCCTTTCTCTTTCTGACCTGGAACATTCCAGCTCACTCATTCCCAAGACATTTTCTATTTCCAGGGACTTAATCTAAGATACTGCTAGGTGAGGAGCCTAAAGAAGCAAAGGCATGACTGGAATGTGGAAGTTCCGGCATCTGGAGCAGGTAGTAGAGAAGTTACCATTGGTGCCTTTACAGCAACAAAAGTAGGAGACAGTGCACTGTTCTCAAATTAGAGTCAGAATGTTTTTAAATGTGTTTCATTTCAATCTATTGTTTCTGGTTTTTTACTTGAGTTGTACCAGAAGGGTTTTGATTCAACAAGTCAGATTATGAGTACAATGCATCTTGATCAATGTCAACTCTTTGATCCTTCTCCTTAGTCTTCTCTTAAAACTACAGTTAATGCAGCTAGGCACCAGTGGCTCATGGCTTGTAATGCTAGCTACTCAGGAGGCTGAGATCTGAGGATATCGGTTCAAAGCCAGCCTGGGCAGGAAAGTCTGTGAGACTCTCCAATTAACCAGCAAAAAGCTAGAAGTAAGACTGTGTCACAAGTGATAGAGAACTAGTCTTCAGTACAAAACGGTCAGGGACAGTGCCAGGCTCTGAGTTCTAGCTCCAGTACTGGCATGCTTGCACCCACACGCGCGAGCACACACACACACACACACACACACACACACACACACACACACACTACATGATCACTAATGTAACAATAGTTTAGGATTATCCTAGGATTTCAGCTTCTACCCTTTTTCTTTATGCATGTAAGACTTTTTTTTTTTTTTTTTTTTTTTTTTTTTTTGTCGGTCGTGGGGCTTGAACTCTGGGCCTGGGCGCTGTCCCTCAGCTCTTCAGCTCAAGGCTAGCGCTCTACCACTTGAGCTACAGCGCCACTTCCGGTTTTCTGGTGGTTTATTGGAGATAGGAGTCTCACAGTCTCTCCTGCCCGGGCTGGCTTTGAACCGCGATCCTCAGATCTCAGCCTCCTGAGTAGCTAGGATTACAGGCGTGAGCCACCAGCGCCCGGCGCATATAAGACTTTTACTCAAGCTACTGAAAAAGAATAGGTTATTCTAATATATAAATGTTCTGCAGATGAACTACTGGGATTAAATGCTTCCTGCATGATTCAAATGGTAGAGGACCAATATGTGGCTAGGATGACCTAACCCCATTGAACCCCAAAGAAACTGTGTAGCTGTGGCCCTGATCATCTTTATATTGCCTGCAGTGATTTTTATATTTGCCTCCAGCAAAACAAAACAATGTCTTCCATCTCATTAATAATATCTGTTTCAATGTTACTGGTACTACATTGTTATATGTTATACTTCTGTTGGCATGTAACTTGCAAATCTACTTTTATATAATCATAAACCTATGCAAAATTTTATTCTTGTTCATACTTAGGCAATGCAATGTAATTATTCATGTCAATATTGAGCATCAGCATTTTTTTTTAACCAGGGCTTGAACTCAGGATCTTATATTCTCCATCAGTTCTCTTGCTCATGGCTGATGCTCCACCTACCATGGAGCCATACCTCCAATCTAGATTTTTGCTGGTTAATTAGAAATTAAATTAGAATCTTGTAAACTTTTCTGCTGGCTTCTAACTACCATCCTTCCTGAGAGGTTTGGATTACTTGTATGAGGCACTGGCATCTGGCTGAGATCTGCAATTTTCTTTTTCCAGTTCTGGGGCTTGAACTCAGGGCCTAGCCTCTGTCCCTGAGCCTTTCTGTGCTCAAGGCTAGCACTCGATCACTTGAGCCACAGTGCCACTTCTACCTTTTTCTGTTTATATCGTACTGAGGAATAGAACTCAGGGCTTCATGCATGCTAGGCAAGCACTCTACCATTAAGACACATTCCCAGCCCCTAGAGCTGCAATTTTTAAGAGAACTTTGTGTATCATCACTTAACTTGGAGATATTCTACAGTAGTACAGAGAGCACTGGTTCCTGCCAGGATATCTAAGCTCTTACAATGAGAAACACAACATCTTTGGTTTGTAGGATAGGTTTGGCCTGGCCATTAAATTTTCTTTCAGCTCTAAATTCTGTTCTTAAAAGGTCAGAGCCCTCATGTAGGAACATGTGAAGCAGTGATTTGTGCTGTTTCTACTTTGAGATGACTTGTTAGATGACTTGTCAGATGACTGCCAATACTACTGGAAGGAAGCTTCTAGATGCCCTGGTTCAGGGAGGAGCTGGATGAGGCTTTCCATAACTGTTACTGGCTCTGGCCCATGGTAATGTTTCTTTATGAGATATATGAGAAGGAAAACTTAGAATCACCCAAGGGGTTCTCAATACTTGGCTCCTTATTTGGACCCCTTTCCCTCCCACCCACCCGCCCCCGCCCCCCGCTCCCCACACCTCTGCACACCTATGGCTGTGTAGACTGAATCCTTCTGGGTATATCATGGAAAAATGGTTGGGGAACTTGAGCATGCTGTCCTTGGAAATTCTCAATATGGTTCTGAAAGATCTTGTACAATGGAAATGAAGTCCTCGGAACTTTGGAAGACCAAAGAAAAGAGACAAATCTAAAGGACTTGGAGTTTCTCTTTTTTCTTTTTTCTCTCTTCCTCTCTATCTCCTTCTATCTCTACTTTTTCTCCCTCATTTTCCCATCTTCAGTCATTGAAATTTAGGTTTGTAAGCCCTCACATGCTTAATTTTACCTCATAGCCCCTGATGAAGCAAGTTCTGGGATTACTTTATTTGATGCACATTTCACACTCAGAGACAGAGTTTAAATTGCCCACAAGCATGTGTGGAAGGCACCAAGGTGCCCATTCTTGGGTGGTAGTGAGGCAGGACAGATTAAGGGAAATGAGGCCTGGTAAACGGCAGCCAAGAATTAAAAAACAAACACAAATAACAACAACTTGGCTTAGAGCAAATGCAGGAGACTGATCTTTACCCATCAACTTCCCTTAAAATTAAGGAACTAAAGTCATGTTATGGGGAAATGCATCTGGATAGTCTAGGGAAAATAAAGTGAATGGCAGCCAGGAATTTAGAAACAATATATTTAGAAACATAGCACTATCTCCTTTGTTGTAACCCTTGTACTCCTTCATAAGATGCAGTATCAACACAAGGTGGGAAAAGCAAGGACAGTTTTCTCCACCTGACCTTGCCTGCTGGCTCCAAACAGGGTGTTCTAAAATCTGAGAAAGGCATCACACACAAAAAAGCCATGTACCCTGGAGATGCAAATACTTGGAAAAATGGCTTCTCGGGATACAACATGCTCATCCCAAAGAATAAACATGTGTGGCAGATGCATTCTACATCAAAGATAAATATAACAAAATGTCATGTCAAAACCAGCTTTACAATGTCGGTGTGGGGTGGGGAGGGGGGTATGATTGGGTGGGGGGGAGGGGGGAGGCTGGGAAGGGAGGTGAAGGGTAAACAAAGGAGGAGGCTGCAATGCTTGGTAAGAAATGTATGCATTATCCTGCCCATGTAATTGTAGCCCCTCTGTACAGTATGTTCTCAAATAAAATAAAATAAAAATAAATAAAAAAAGATAAATATATTACAGAATACACTCTTTCCTAAAAGGGGTGCCCAAACACAATGGTCATATAGTTAAAGTTACAGGTCAGTCTCAGAGATCCTGAGCCCAAGTGCTAACAGTGTAACACCAAGAGTGTTAGGAACAAAGATAAACACCTATCTTTGCATGACTTTAAGTCAGACCCTGCTGTCATCATATAATACCCTGATGTCAAAGAGCCCAGGGTGTCTCTCTCTCCCTATGATAGCATCCACACTATGTTTAGAGTATGCCCCTGCCTTCCTGCTTGTCTGTCTGTTCGCTCACTTAATCAATAAAGCTTTTCCAAGTTTTCTTACCATTATGATATCCAGAAATTCTTATTCTGAGGGCAAAGTCAAGGACCCTAAGTGAAGAGTCTCTACTTTTAAAGGGAAACTTCACAAACCCTCACCAGCACTGGGTGAGGTGACAGTAGGTTGTGGGACAGGCAAATGTTGGGAACTGTCTGAGCCACTGGACTTGCCTGAAAAATCCTGAAAAATCCAAACTGCACCCCTCAACTAGAATTAAAAAAGGAAAAGAGCCAGGTGCTGGTGGCTCACACCTGTAATCCTAGCTACTCAGGAGGCTGAGATCTGAGGATTGCAGTTCAAAACCAGCCCAGGTAGGAAAGTTTGTAAGACTCTTATCTACAATTACCCCCAGAAAACCAGAAGTGGCTCAAGTGGTAGAGCACTCACTTTGAGCTGAAGAGCTCAGGGACAGTGCCCAGAGTTCAAGCTCCACTACTGACCAAAAAAAAAAAAAAAAAAAACAAAAACCCAAAGAAAGGAAAATAGATCTTGGGTGGGGAGGGGCCTGGCATGCCCATTTGTGTTCTCTGGTGGCACCTGGACCAAGACTGCCTGGACCCAACCTTCCATGGTAGCCACTGGCAAGGTTTAGCTACCCATGTGCTGTGAACCTGGCCCTGCACTCCTCACCATAACCAGGTGAGGATATGCTGGGCAGGGTGGCAGGTCTTGCATGGGAGAGCTCAGGGATCTGGGGCAGTCATGGAGTCAGTGGTTGGCCAAAAGGCCTATGTACACCTAGAGACCACAAACACCTCCCCTCCTCTGTTCCTGCTGGGAGGGAGGGGAACCTTCTTTTTGTATGTGGGGTTAGAAGCATCCTGTTTTAGACATTAGGTTAGAATAGATTTAGCACTAGTTCATATGAATGACTTACACACATAGCCCTTTTGCTCCCTGGCAGCATCAGTGAAATCACTGAATAGGGACTCTGGCCCTGAACTCCTCAGTGCAGTCAGCTCTTTTCTCTCTTCTTGCTGTCAGTATGACTGTATGTATCCCAGGCTGCGGAAACTGAAATGCAAATGGCACTGTTAAGAAACCTCTTTCCCTTGGGGCTGGGAAGGTGGCTCAGTGGTAGAGCACTTGCCTTGCATGCATGAGGCCTTGGGTTCGATTCTCTAGCACCACATAAGCAAAAGAAGAAAAGCTGGAACTGGCACTCTGGCTCAAGTAGAGCGCTAGCCTTGAGCTGAAGAGCTGAAGGACAGCAACTAGGCTCAGAGTTCAGGCCCTACGACCAACCCCCCCCCCCCCCAAAAAAAAAAAAAAAAAAAAAGAAAGAAACCTCTTTCCTTCACCATTCTGAAAGACTCCTCAAAGCCACTGGAAAGCTGACTTCAATGAACTGACCCAGTTTGTTTGCTTAAGCCTTATTATCTTCCCTTACCTCCCCTCCCCAGCCCAACTTCTCACTTCCCCTCCTCTCCCCTTCCCTCCTCTTCCTGTCCTACTTCCTTCCTTTCTTTTCTGTGCTGGGGTTGAACTCAAGGCTGCCTCCTCCTTACTAATAAAGTGTTTTTATCACTTTGAGCCATCCCCCTCAGCACCCCTCAGTTCTTTTGCTTTATTTTTCAGATAAGGTCTTGTGCTAACTTTCCAATCTTGGCCTTGGATCCATCCTCTTACATCTAGCTGAGATTTCAGGCATGGAAATTGATGCCTGGCTTCTCCTTTTATGCAAGTCTAGTCTAGCAATAGCATGTAAGCACATTTTGTAGATCTTTGTGGATTAAAATAATTTCCTAGG
>NW_027204824.1:0-20147 GCF_024711535.1 Dipodomys merriami
ACAGAATAATATTTAAGTTTTTATTGTTATAAAGGTGATGTACGGAGGGGTTACATTTACATAAGTAATCCTAATCCATAAAATAATTTTCAAACTACTTCATTGAAATATGATACACACAAAGCTGTGCATACTTGGGCTGAGAAGGTGGCTCAGTGGTAGAGCACTTGCCTTGCATGCCTGAGGCCCTGGGTTCGATTCCTCAGCACCACATAAGCAAAAAGAAAAAAGCCGGAAGTGGCGCTGTGGCTCAAGTGGTGGAGCGCTAGCCTTGAGCTGAAGAGCTGAGGAACAGGGCCCAGGCCCAGAGATCAGGCCCCACGACCAGACCCCCCCCCAAAAAAAAAAAAAAAAGCTGTGCATTCTTCATATATTTAATTTGATAAGCTTGGAGATCTGCTTCTAGTATTTTGTAGGGGTGGGAGTGGGATACTAGGGGTTGAACTCAAGACAAATGATCCACCACTGAGCTACCTCCCCAGTCCCTACCAGTAATTTTTTGTTTTGTTTTGTTTTGGCCAGTCTTGGGGCTTGAACTCAGGGCCTGGGCACTATCCCTGCACTTCTTTTGTTCAAGGCTAGCACTCTACCACTTGAGCCACAGCACCACTTCCAGCTTTTTCTGTTTACGTGGTACTGAGGAATGGAACTCAGGCTCATGCATGCTAGGCAAAGCACTCTACCACCAGCCCACATTCCCAGCCCCTGGTTCTTTTGTTGTTGGTGGTGGTGGTTGTAGGGCTTGAACTGAGGGCCTGAACACTGTTCTTGAGCTTTTGTGCTCAAGGCTAGCACTCGGCTTTGAGCCACAGCTCCACTTCCAGTTTTCTGGTAGTTAATTGGAGATAAGAGACTCATGGACTTCCTGCCCAGGCTGGCTTTGAACTGAGATCCTCTGACCCCAGCCTCTTGAGTAGGATTATAGGTGTGAGCCACCAGTGCCTTCCTAGTAATGCTGTTTTTGGGGGTTTTTTTGTTTGTTTGTTTTTGTTCTTTGAACAAAAGGGCTTGAACTCAGGGCCTGAGCTCTTTTGCTCACAGCTCACGCTCTACCACTTTGAGCCACAGTGCCACTTCTGGTTTTCTGGAGGGAGGTAAAAGTCTCAATGGACTTTTCCTGCCCAGGCTGGCATTGAACAGCAATCCTCTGATCTCACCCTCCTGAGTAGCTATGATTACATGTATGAACCACCAGCTCCTGGCAGTAATTCTGGTTAAGATAGATCTCACAGGCTCATGTTGGCCTCAGACTTTTGATCCTCCTGCTTTAGCCTCTTGAGATCTGGGACTATAGGCATGGGTGTTACGCCCATCTCTACAGTAATATTTATTTGTGAACGTCCCTAAGTGGTGGGGCTTTGGTATTTGGATTCTGGGGTTTAGGGTATAAGAGGTAAAGAAGTGATATGCTAGCCTAATTAATGGCAAGCTACAGAAGGCAGGGAGGGGTTAATGGCAGCTAAGGACCTACAATTTGCTCTAAGATTGTTGCCCTTTTTTTTTTTTTTCCAATGTAGCTGAGTCAAGTGGATATGTTCTTAGAGGGATGTCAGGAAGCAACCAGGCCCTGGGTACCACTGAGAGATAGAGGTTAGCCATTCTCTAACTGTGGTCAATAGGAGGTTATTACACCTGTGCAGGTGGAAAAAGCCAGGGTTGGTCTCCATCAGTGTGAAGGAATCCCAGAGCTTGTGTGTCACTTAGGCAACTCCCCTTTTCTCTAACATCAAAAGCATTAGTAAGAAGCTGCAGTGTAGGGCTGGGAAGGTGGCTCAGTGGTAGAGCACTTGCCTTGCATGCATGAGGTCCTGGGTTCGATTCCTCAGCACCACATAAGCAAAAACAAAAAAGCCGGAAGTGGCGTTGTGGCTCAACTGGTAGAGCGCTAGCCTTGAGCTGAAGAGCTGAGGGACAGCACCCAGGCCCAGAGTTCAAGCCCCACAACTGAACCCTCCCCCCCCCCCCAAAAAAAAAAAAGAAGCTGCAGTGTCTTGGTGTTTTGTCTACAGGCTTTTTTAAGTATGAGGAAAATGAGGCATCTATGCGTCTGGACACTGTATGTGTGTGTATGATGTGTGTATATCTTTGAGTAAATGACTGATTAGAGAGTATGTACTACTAATAAGCCTACCTGTATAGTTTTTGTGCCAGATATTGTGTAAAGTAAAAGTAATCACTTTTTTTTTTTTTTGGGTCAGCCATGAGGCTTGAATTCGACCTGGGCACTGTCCATGAGCTCTTTTGTTCAAGGCTAGTCTGCTATCACTTTGAGCCAGAGATCCACTTCTGGTTTTCTGGAGGTTAATTGGAGATAAGGATCTCATAGGCTGCCTAGGCTGGCTTTGAACCTTGATCTTCAGATCAAGGTTGGCTAGGATTACAAGCATCAGCCACCAGCATCCCCTTTACTTTTTTTTTTTTTTTTTTTTTTTTTTTTAATATCTGCTACTGGGCTTTGAATTCAGTTCTTTTTCTTTTTTGTCGGTCATGGGGCTTGAACTCTGGGCCTGGGTGCTGTCCCTCAGCTCTTCAGCTCAAAGCTAGCGCTATACTACTTGAGCTACAGCGCCACTTCTGTTGGGCTTTGAATTCAGAAACTTTGTGTTTGCTTGCTAGCTTGATGCTCCACATGCCTCCAGTTCTTTTTTTTTTTTTTTTTGGTCGTGGGGCTTGAACTCTGGGCTTGGGCACTGTCCCCGTACTCTTCAGCTCAAGGCCAGTGCTCTACTGCTTGAACCATAGCACCACTTCTGGTTTTCTAGTGGTTTATTGGAGATAAGAGTCTCATGGAGTTTCCTGCCCCAGCTGGTTTTGAACTGTGATCCTCAGACCTCAGCCTCCTGAGTAGCTGCTGCCTCCAGTTCTTAATTTTCCATTTGTATTATCACTTAAGTGATAATCACTTTTATTAAGTGGGGAGGTTGCTGTTGCAGCCTAGAGTTTGCTCCTAACTGTAGTTGCTATTCTGTTGATTTTTGTTTGTGGTTTTTTTGTTCTTGTTTTTTGGACCAGTCCTAGGGCTTTAACTCAGGATTTGGGTGCTGACTTTGAGCCTAGTGACACTTCCAGTTTTCTGGTGGTTAATTGGAGATAAGAGTCTCAGGGAGTTACTTACCTGGGCTGGTTTTGAACCACAATTCTCATATCTTAGCCTCCTGAATAGCTAGGATTACAGGCATGCACCACCAGTGTCTGGCGTGGGGATAGGGCTTTGAGTTTATTCCTGGGTTGGCCTGGACCATGGTCCTCCTGTTTTTAGCAATTCCTTCATAACTGGAATGACAGGCTCTTAACACCATTCCCAGATAGTGATTGAGAAGAGGTTCTGAGAACTTTTTGCCCCGGCTGGCTTTGAACTGTGATCCTTCCCATTTCCCTTCCCTAAGTAGTTAGTATCACCGTGGTGAACTATTATAACCACTTTGCTTTGCTGTCTTATCTACAGAAATGGTACTCTCCTGTCACTCTGGATGCATTCTCTTAATCCCTTCTTCTGACTTGTAGGTATCCTGTCTCCTTTGTCCCAGCGAGCACTAGCTTCTAAATCGCATTCAGGGCTTGAATGTGCTGGCTGTTTCTGGGGGCTGGCGAGTCCTGTACATAATGGTACAATGTGAACTGAGACTGCTGAACTTTTACCCTTCTGATCTTGATCCACTTTCCTCCATTGGGCCCTGGACAGTCCTGAGAGGAAGGTGGGGAGGCATCTCTTCCAGTGACTGAGCTGCTGGCCCAATCCACCCTCCTCTGGTCATGCAGACCTGAATTAGATTTTTGGGTTGGCACAGCTTAGCTGCAGTGGCCACACCCAGTGCCTTGTCATCCCTTCTCCATCGGACCATGGCTGCTCCAGCCCTAGCAAAGGCATGGAAGCTGTCACTACACTTCAGAGGCTCAGGTGCCACAAGAACTGGACAGCCTGTAAGGCCTGACCGCCAGAACCCTGTCCACTACCAGCCAGGGACCAGCATAGCCTCCTTGCTTTCTGCCTTTTCCCACATTGCACACTTGTAGGGGAAGAGTGGTTGTCTCTGAGGTGTACCAGGCTACACAGCTGGGAGAAGCCCACTAGTGGATCTATGTGTGACTGGGCCCATCTGCCATGACTCTCTCAAATTGAGCTGAAGTTCTTGACTGTCACAAGCTGTTAGACTACCCAGGGAAAGAGGCAAGACCTGACGTGGCCAGGCCATGGTAGAAATGTCTGAAGTACTTAGCCTCTTGCTAAATGGCCCACTCTCTTCTCCACATCCACAGATGGATCTTAGATGTGCTCCCCCCTGCCTCTGTCTTAGGGCTTGAACTCAGGGCCTGGGTACTGTCCCTGAGCTTCTTTTGCTCAGAGCTAGTGCTCTGTCACTTCAGCCACTGTGCCACTTGCAGCCTTTTTGAGTATTTTATTGGAGATAAGAGTTTCATGTGCTTTCCTGCCCAGGTTGGCTTTGAAGTGTAGTCCTCAGATCTCAGCCTCCTGAGTAGCTAGGATTACAGACGTGAGCCAACAGCTCTTGCCTTGGACCTTTGGTTTTTATTTTGTGGTGAAGAGGATACTGGAAAGCACCCAGACCATTTTTGAGGCCCTTTGGTACTATAGAGGTCTGTACCTCCCCCCAACCCTCCCTCCTTTTTTTTGTTTCAAGTACTGGGGCTTGAACTCAGGGCCAGGGCACTGTCCCTGAGTTTCTTTTGTTCAAGGCTAGCACTGTACCACTATAAGCCATAGCATCATTTTTGGCTTTTTCTGTTTATGGGTACTGAGGAATCAAACCCAGGGCTTCATGCATGCTAGGCAAGCACTCTACCACTAAGGTATATTCCCACCCCACTCCCCCCTTTTTGTGACAAAGTCTCATAAGACGACCCTCTGATCCTCCTACTTCAGCCTCCTGAGTGCTGGGATTGCAGGTGAGTGCCACTACATTTGCTGTTTCCTCTTCTTGGTGTGTAGAATTGTGTTATCCAGGTGCTGCTTGGGATGGAGGGATCCTAATAATGCACATGTATGTGACACGAGTTCTGTTAACCAGTATTCAGATCTAAGCATCATCTTCTTTCCTTGAACAGAAGCCCTCTCCCAACAGGAACACTATACTCAGGAACATTATTATGTGTCTGTCTGTCCGTCTGTTGATCTATTTGTCTGTCTGTCTGCCATCTTTTTCTTGTTCTGGGATTTGAACTTGGTACTTCTCATTCCTGCTCACCTTGCTTACGCACAGCACAGCTTGTGCTCTACCATTTGAGCCACACCTAATCTGAGTTTTTGCTAGTTAACTAGAAATAGTCTCATGGACTCTTCTATCAGGGCTGGCTTGGAGCAAGCGTTACACTGGCTCCAACTGCTAACATCTCTTTTTTTTTTGTCAGTCATGGGGCTTGAAGGCCTGGGCACTATCTCCAACTGCTAACCTCTCTCTCTCTCTCTCTCTCTCTCTCTCTCTCTCTCTCTCTCTCTCTCTCTCTCTCTCTCGTGGAGTTTGAACTCAGCCTGGGCACTATCCCTCATTTCTTCAGCTCACGCTCTACCACTTGAGCCACAGTGCCACTTCCGGCTTTTTCTGCTTATGTGGTGCTGAGGAATCGAACCCAGGGCCTCATGCATGCAAGGCAAGCGCTCTACCACTGAGCCACCTTCCCAGCCCCTTTACCATCCTCATTGATGCACGCCACAGAGAGTTCTGGAAGCTCAGCACTGTGTGCTCAGACTGGCATAGCATCACGTGTTCTATGTGATTATATGGATTTTGAGTTGCAAGAGGGGGCAAGATTCTTATAGCCCAAAACTTTCACTCCAGATTCTTCTGTGAGAGGATGTGTGGCAGTTGGTGGCCGTTACAACCCTAGGCAGGTGATAGATGTGTATTGGCTGACCACTCTGCCCCAGGTAGATGAATGGAAGCCGCCATGCTGGGGTGCCCAGTGAGCCTTGTCTGGACATTCTGGCCTCCAGCTCTGTCCGCAGCCACATGGAAAGTGGAGAAGAACCCATCTCTAGTCAGCCTGTGATGGCATCAAACCTCTTGCTATTGGTCTAGCCCTCTAAGTGAGGTGACTTAAGTGTATTCACAAGGTAGAAAGCCTTCTGTTCATAGAAGGAGGAGTAGCTTCAAGAATGAGATCTAGAACCTTCCTACTTAGTACTACTTTATGCATGGCCAGCCCTGCCCCTCTCTCCTGTTGGAGAACCTCTTATCACCTCAGTCTCAGCCTCCCCTGCACATAACCAGAAGTCTAGGGTACGTTGCAGTCTTTGGGAAAAGAGCCCCAAGCATTGTGAGCCAGTTGGCTTCTTTTGTTGTTGTTGTTGTCAGTAGTGGGCTTTGAAGTCAGGACCTGGGTGCTGTCCCTGAGCCTCTTTGTGTTCAAGGCTAGCACTCTACCACTTGAACCATAGTACCACTTCCGGTTTTTGAGTCTCATGGAAAGACTTTTCTGCCTGGGTGATGCTCAGATCGTAGCCTCCTGAGTAGCTAGGATGACAGGCGTGAGCCCCCCACTCCCAGCTTGAACAAGTTGGGCTCCTTTAGCTCTACCACTGGTCAGCCAGGCATCTAATTTCTGAGCTGGTTGCTTTCTCTGGAAAATGAAGTCCCCTACTTGTTCTCCCCATTACTCTCCAAAAGGGTTGTCAGGCAATAGAATGACACTACAAGGTGTGGCCCAGACCAGAGCCTCACAGCCAACCTCTGACGTGGGATTTGGGGCTGGAGTTGGCAGGGCAGGTGGAATTTGAGAACAGACTAGGACTTCCAATCTAGTGGGGTTAGGTGTAATGGTAAGCTGGAGCAAGATGTCAGCAGGCTGGGGGCTGCTGGGAAGAGATCAGGGTGGTCCTGGGGGCACAACTCAGAGTGCATATGCATCCAGGTTCCCATCTACTGTGTGGCTGCCGGGGACTTGCTCTTTCCCTGGTCCTTGTTCAGTGCCTTATAAGTCCTGGGTCTGCGGGCTGTGTTGCTACATTCCATCCGTCTCACGTCAAATGGCCCTACTCAGGACCATCTTTCCCCCTGGGAGGGATGAGAGCAACCTGCTGTGCCAAGCTCAAGAATAGAGCCCCGGCAGAACCCCTCTCTACCCTACACACCAAAGTAAAACCCTGGCCATGGAGATCAAGGTGTGGCAAGCCTAGCATTGGCCCAGCAGGGGTCCTGCTTTAATCCTCCGAGGCTTAGGTCTTACCAACTACCCTCAGCTGCCTCTTCCGTGGCTGCTAGAGTGTGCAGAAGGAGTGAGATGCAGAGCAAATTCTTACCTGAGTCTTCATTTGGCCCCTACCTCCCTTAACAAGTTTGGGGCTAGATGCCAGTGACACTCACACCAGTGATCCTAGCTGCTCAGGAGTCTAAGATCTGAGGATCAAGGTTCGAGGTCAGCTTGAGCAGACACTTATTTCTAATTAACCAACAAATAAAACTGGAAGTAGAGGTGTAGCTCAAATGTTAGAGCATCAACCTTGAATGCACAAGCCAATCTAGAGGGCAGGCCTTGAGTTCAAGCTCCAGTACTAGCATAAAAAAATAAAATTTAGGGGCTGGGAAGGTGGCTCAGTGGTAGAGTGCTTGCCTTGCATGCATGAGGCCCTGGGTTCGATTTCTCAGCACCACATAAGCAAAAAGAAAAAAGCCAGAAGTGGCGCTGTGGCTCAAGTGGTAGAGCGCTAGCCTTGAGCTGAAGAGCTGAGGGACAGCACCCAGGCCCAGAGTTCAAGCCACATGACTGACCAAAAAAAATAAAATAAAATTTAAAGAGTTTGGTAAAAACGGTGTGGTGTTTGTGCAGCCAGCTACTCTGGAGGCTGAGGCAGAACCATTGCCTTCCTGGGCAACAAGATGAAGCCTAAAGTTTGCTATTTTAGAATCTCTTGAGCGTGAAGGAAACAACCCAACCCTCTCTGTTCTTTATAGCTGAGACAGGAGTGAAGGCCCTGCCGTTGGGACTTTAACCCTGGCTTCTTGACAGTTGTTGTCTTTTCCACTGTAGGCACTCTTCTAATCCCCTCCCCATCCCTCACTCCTCTCCTTTTATTTTCTTTCTTTCTTTTTTGTGTGCTGACCTGGGGCTTGAACTCTGGGCCAGGCGCTGTTGCGGAGCTTCTTTTGCTCAAGCTAGTACTGTCACTTGAGCCACATCTTTACTTTTGGCTTTTTTGGGGGGTAGTTCATTGGAGGTAAATCTCATGGAATTTCCTGCTCTGGCTGGTTTCGACCATTATCTTCCGATCTCAGCCTCCTGAGTAGCTAGAATTACAGGTGTGAGCCCATGGTACCTGCCTTTTCATCTTTTTATAAACAGCTCTGCTTCTGACTAAACACTATCCAGTGGAACCTCTGCTACCCCAATGTTCTGCTTCCTTTTCTGCTCAAACGCTGCCTGTTCCTGGATGCCTAAGGCTGATCCCACTGGGTGCAGATTGAGGTGAGATGGAGATCTGCAGAAGAACATTCATTAGCCAATCACCTGGGGATTCTGGAGCTGCTTTTTTACATGGGCAGTGACCGCAAACAGCTCACTAAGACTCCTGGGCCCTTGTTTTCTCCTCTAAAAATAAGGTTTCTTCCAGCTCAAATCTTCTGTATTTGGGTTGCTGCTAAGGGTTGGGAGCAGGGGAAGGATGTGGGAGGGGCTTATAAGAGTCTTGTTTTTCTCTGTTTGGATTTCCCTCTTCTCCCCACCCCCTTCTAAGAAGAGTTTTCCATTCAGTTGACCGGGAGGGCTCTCTCCCAGCACTGAGGAAGCTGGACCTGAGCAAGCAGTTAACTTGAACATTGAAGCCTTTCCTTTACACTTCCAATTCTGCTTTTAGACATGTGGAAAGATTGCCACCAGGGCTAGAAGTATAGCTCTGTGGATGAGTGCTTGCATAACATGCATTGTCCTGGGTGCCATTCGTACCTAGTACTTCGAACAAAGATATTGGAGGGGAGATTTAAAGATTTGCTGCGGAGAGTAAAGTAATTCTCTCTTCCTTCCTTTACTTCTTCCTCTTTTTT
The DNA here is from genome assembly GCF_024711535.1 of Dipodomys merriami. Lineage (NCBI taxonomy): Eukaryota > Metazoa > Chordata > Mammalia > Rodentia > Heteromyidae > Dipodomys > Dipodomys merriami. The sequence continues at coordinate 8,994 of NW_027204824.1, forward strand.
TCCTTTCTTTCTCTCTCTTTTTTTCCTTTTTTTCTTTCTCTCTCTTTCTCTCTCTTTTTCTCTCTCTTTCTCTCTCTCTTTCTCTCTCTCTTTCTCTCTCTTTCTCTCTCTTTCTCTCTCTCTTTCTCTCTCTTTCTCTCTCTCTTTCTCTCTCTCTTTCTCTCTCTCTTTCTCTCTTCTCTCTCTCTCTCTTCTCTCTCTCTTTCTCTCTCTCTCTCTTTCTTTCTTTCTTTCTTTCTTTCTTTCTTTCTCTCTCTCTCTCTCTCTCTCTTTCTTTCTTTCTTTCTTTCTTTCTTTTTCTTTCTTTCTTTCTTTCTTTCTTTCTTTCTTTCTTTCTTTCTTTCTTTCTTTCTTTCTTTCTTTCTTTCTTTCTTTCTTTCTTTCTTTCCCAGTCTAGGACTTGAACTCAGGGCCTCATAGTAGAGAAAAATCTGTCCTTTGCAAGGTAGTTCCATGGGTCTAAAGTTCTGTCTTGGCAATCTTAAGGCTGGGTATTTAAAGGTTGTAATTGTCCTTCATAGATAAAGGGGTGTAATGGCTATGGGTGCAGTTTTTGGTTTTGGATTCAGTGTTTGCCTTTTCTTTCCATTCCTAGTAAAATCTGGTGTTTATGGAGCCTGTCCTCGTAGCATATACAGCTTCTCAGTGATGGCGCTAGGTATAGAAGAGATCTTTTGGATGTGAAAGGTTGGGGAAGAGTTGGAGCCCTCTGCATCAGATCTCTCCCTTCCTTGTAGAGGTAGAGCTAGGCCTGGTCAGCAGCTAGGTACCTGCTATCCCTGAGTGACTGAGTACAGGTCTTGTGGTCCACAGTGAGGCTCTTTTCTTACAGAGGTTTGCCCAACAGCTTTCCTGAGTAGTATGGTTCTTCCCTACTCCTGTGGGGTCCTGGGCTGAGGGAGCCCCAAGCAAGCTTCCCTTCAGGGTTCTAGCCTTGTTTGTTCCTTGAATGGCAAGCTGCTCTGAGGTGGCCAGGGCCAAGAGAGGTGTCTGCTCTGGCTAATAGGAAAGGCAAAGTTCATCTGGGTGCTGGTGGCTCATGCCTGTAATCTTAGCTACTCAGGAGGCTGATTATCTGAGGATCTCAGTTCTAAGCCAGTCTGGGCAGGAAGTCCATGACTTTTTTTTTTTTTTTTTTGGCTACTCATGGAACTTGAAATCAGGGCCTGGGCGCTATTCCTGAGCTTTTGTACTCAAGGCTAGCGCTCTACCACTTTCAGCCACACCACCACTTCTGGTTTTCTGGTGGTTAATTGGAGATAAGAATCTCACGGATGTTCCTGCCCTGGCTGGCTTTGAACTGCAATCCTCAGATCTCAGCCTCTTGAGTAGCTAGGATTACAGACTTGAATCACAGGTGCCCAGCTTCATGAGACACTTATCTCCAGTTAATCACCAGAAAGCTGAAAGTGGAGCTGTGGTATAAGTGGTAGAGTGCTGAGCTTTGAGCAAAAAAAGCTTTGAGATGGCACCCAGGCCCTGAGTTTAAGTGCTAGGACTAGCACCAAAAACTAAAATAGAATAAAATAAGATAAAGGCGGAAAGCTGGGTGCTTGATATTCAGGAAGCTGAGATCCAAGGATCACAGTTCATCACAGCCCATCAGGGAAGTCCATGAGACTCTTTATCTCCAATGAACCACTAGAAAACTAGAAGTGGTGCTGGGGCTCAAAGAGATGGAGTTGCTAGCCTTGAGTAAAAGAGCTCAGGGACAGCATCCGGGCTCTGAGTTCAAACCCCAAGACCAAGACACCCCCCCCCCCCCCAATAAGTAAAGGCAGAGTCCTGCTTGGATGGCTGTTCCACAAAAGCCTGAATTTGTGCTAGTAGGCTCTTTCCTTGGGGGTCACTAGCACATTCCTGAAAAGTTTGTTCAGTATAATCTTTTCTGCCACTCTTTTAACAAATAGCAATTTGTCAGAAAGGAGAATTTCACAGACATTTAGATGTGGATGGGCTCCTGTTCTTCCTTGTGTTCTAGAACATGAACATAACCTGTGGCAGGAGAGGTTGTGCAGGAAGCAGGGATACCTGGAAGGTCAGCCTGTAGCTGATTCTTTGTAAGGGAAGAGTCAGCGGTTTGGGGAGCCTGTCCCATTCTCCCCCACCCCCACCCCGCCATCTCTCAAGGATTAGATAGGGAGGCCAAGAAGTTCCTTTTAAGGATGGGAGAGTTTGAGGGCAGCCTGGACTGCATAGTTCCAGGCCAGTGTGGAATACAAAGTGAAACTTTTCTTGAAAGGAAAACAAAACATTTCTTCTAAAGCCCCTTGTTTACCAGAAGGGGTACTTTATACCCCAGAGGCTCACCTTAGGAACAGGGTTGAAGATACAGGACTGGTCCTGCCTGTGTTCCTCTTATACCCTGGGGAACCTCATGTTGGGAATGAGGCTGAGGGTTCTCTTAGAGTTGAGGGGGAAGTTAGGTTGTTGGGACCCCCATGTACTCAAGGTTCAGCACTGTCCGGTCAGAAAGAACCTAATGCACCCAGGCTGTAGTCCTTGGGACAATGAAGACCTGGATGGTCCTGGGAAGTCAGCCAATAAGTGACTGCTTGCAACGTAGACCCAGCAGGCAGTGCTGGACTGTGCTGGGCCACTGCCCCACTGCCCCACTTCCTAGAGGGAAGCCCAGAGCCAATGGTGGCAGAAGTTGGTCACTTCCCCTCAGCAGCAGGCCTGGTGCTAGCTGTCATGTCCAGCCATGTCTCTGATGCCCTGCCCTGTATGACAACACAGTCCTGACTAGTCCTCGTCTGTGTTGAATTTAAGTACCCCCTCACCCCCAGCTTGCACTTGTCTTATGTTCTAAAAGGGCCAAGGTTGCTCTTCACCTTTTAGGACAGGCAAGAGAGTGCCCTGGAGTTCCGTGGGTGCTTCTGTAAAAGCATGGAAATAAGGAGCAGCCTGGGGGTTGTGTAACCATTCCTTCTAGCTTTTTCCAAATACTCTGTGTGTGTGTGTGCGCACGTGCGCATGCCAGTCCTGGGATTTGAACTTGACCTGGACACTTTCCCTGAGCTCTCTTGCTCTCTTGTTCAAGCCTAGTACTCTACCCCTTTGAGCCACAGCTCCACTTCTGGTTTTTGAGTGGTTAATTGGAGATAAAAAGTCTCACAGACTTTCCTGCCTGGGCTGGCTTCAAACCTCAATCCTTAGATCTCTGACTACCTAAGGTTACAAGTGTTAGCCACCAGCACCTGGCTTCATGAGCTTTTTTGTTCGTGGGTAGCACTCTACCGCTTGAGTCACAGCTCCACTTCTGACTTTTTGGTGGTTAAGTGGAGATCAGAGCCTCACAAACTTTCCTGCCTAGGTTGGTTTTGAATCGTAACACTCAGATCTCATCCTTCTGAGTAGCTAGGATTATATAGGTGTGAGGCATTAGTGCTTGGCTTTAAAACATTTATTTCATATGTCAGCTTCTTGAACTTAGGCAGGGCATGAATTCTTTGGTGGACCTCTTCCTTGTGGCATCAGTTAGCTGTGTTAGTAGTGCCTGAATCCTGGTCTACATCAATTCTCCTTGATGGCAGGTCTGGTTGCCTTGAGGCTGGCACCAGGAAGTACCTTGGGAGGAATGACCCAGTGCATTTGGAGACACTGACTGGTTGGTCAGGACTTGAAGAAATAACTACATGCCCTCAGCTTGTGTTGGCACTTTCTCCATAGCCTCAGTTTCTCCATCATCTGTAAAGTGAGTGATTTGAACTAAATGACCTCCTTGATGCTCCCCCCCCCCCCCACCTTCAGTCATTGGGCTTGAACTCAGGGTCTGGGTGCTATGTCTGAGCTCTTTGACCCAAGACTAGCTCCCCTACCACTTAGAGCCACAGCTCTACTTCTTGTCTTCTGGTGGTTAATTGGAGATAAGAGTCTCTCACACTTTCCTGCGTGGGCTGGCTTTGAACCATGATCCTCAGATCTCCACCTCCTGAGTAGCTAGAATTATAGGCATAAGCGACCAGTGCCTGACTTCCTTGTTTTGAGACAATCTTGCTATATAGCACAGGCTAGCCTGAAGCCTCTTGATCCTCACACTTCGGTGTACTGGGAAAGATGTTGCTTTTTTCTGCTCTCATCACCCTGGCTTTGCTGCCATTCAAAGGCCACAAGCTGGATGAGTGCACATATACTGAAGTGACATGTGATAATCCTTCACTGAGCTGTGGGCTAATGTGGCTGCTCAGGTGGATTGCATGGACTCGGAGTCAAGGTATTGCAGTTTCATCCAGCTCTGCCCTCCTTGTACTCTGATCAACATGCTATGGCAAGTTACCAAGCCTTTCTGGACCTCAGTGTCGCAAGCTAGACAAAGGAAGTAACTGGGGGCTGTCATCTCCTGGGGTGGCTAGAATGAAGTAAGAGGATATTCAGGTCAGAATTCTGTGGCTTAGCCTTCCAGGCTGGGCTTCACATGGGGTCTGGGGCCTGGCAGATAGGAGCACATCCCCCAAGCCATGACTGCTTTGTTTCCTGAAAGGCAGGAGCTGTGGTGTAGGCTTGGGTACTACAGAACCTATAGGATAGAAAGCAGAGGAAAAGGATCTTGGGGTCCAGCGAGAAGGCTGGAAACAATCTGAGCTGGAGATGAGAAAAAGATCCACTCCCACCCCAAGCAGGGAACTCTGTGCTGAGAACTTGCTATTTAAAGGGCCTCTGGGGAGGTCTGGCCAGAAAGGAGCCATCTGAACAAGGGATTAAAATTAGCCTGGGTGAGATGTGGGGGCTGTGGGGCGGGCTGAGGCAGAGGTTTCTGAGTTGCTGCTCTGGCTCTGGGTCCTTGACCCAAACCATCCTAAGAGGAGGGACTAGAAGGACTGCTGAGTGGGGTCCAAGCCAGCTGGCAGCTTGTGCTCACTCTCATCCCATCTGCAGGGGCAGACCCGAACTACCTGAGAGTGGGCACTCAGGCCCTGATATCCTTGCCTGGCAGATCTCATTTCTGCCAGACTAGGTATATATAGTAGGGATCCTACTGCCTTTAAAGAACAAGGTGTAGGGGCTAGGAAGTTGGCTCAGTGGTAGAGCACTTGCTTTGCGTGCCTGAGGCCCTAGGTTCGATTCCTCAGCACCACATAAGCAAAAAGAAAAAAGCCGGAAGTGGCGCTGTGGCTCAAGTGGTAGAGCGCTAGCCTTGAGCTGAAGAGCTGAGGGACAGCGCCCAGGCCCAGAGTTTAAGCCCCACGACCGACCCAAAAAAAAAAAAAAAGAAATTGTTGCGGGGCGCTGGTGGCTCGCACGTGTAATCCTAGCTACTCAGGAGGCTGAGATCTGAGGATTGAGGTTCAAAGCCAGCCTGCGCAGGAAAGTCTGTGAAACTCTTACCTCTAATAAACTACCAGAAAACTGGAAGTGGCCCTGTAGCTCAAGTGGTAGAGTGTTAGCCTTGAGCTGAAGAGCTGAGGGACAGTGTTCAGGCCCAGAGTTCAAGCCCCACGACTGACCAAAAAAAAAAAAAAATCGTAAAATTAATTATGAAAAAAGAAAAAGAAACAGTAGTAGCACCTGGAGGTCTGGAAGCAGGACTTATCTCAGGACCTCAAGTGACTCAGGTGGTCAGGTTTGGATGGAGTCCCAGGATGCACAGCTGGTGTTTAGACTTGGCTTCACCACCAACTTTTGACCGTAATGTTTAGCATTGCCTGCTTCACCTGTTTGATGAAAAAGATACTAGAAAGGCAAGTGCGCTTAACCATCGGGGCCTTTCTGCTGCCATTGGTCTGCTTAAGGACATTAAGTTGCAGCTGCTTGCTGAGTGACACCTCCAGGATGGCTTAGAAAAGAAAGGTAAGCTGGACACCAGTAGCTCACACCTCTAATCCTAGCTCCTCACAAGGCTGAGATCTGAGGACTGAGATTCAGAGCCATCCCAGGCAAGAAAGTCTATAAGGCTTTTATCTCCATGTATCTACCAAACAGCTGGAAGCGGAGCTGTGACTCAAGTGGTATATTGTCAGCCTTGGGCGAAGAAGCTAAAATCCAGGTCCTGAGTTCAAGCCCTAGTATCAACACCACCCCCCCCCCAAAAAAAAGGGAAGGTACACAAAAGGGGCTTTGACAAATCTTTGACACTGTGAATGTTATTTTGCCTCAATGTCTAGAGGAGGCAGTACTGAATTTCTCCTGAAGTTCTAGGACTCTAGTTCCCAGACTAGAGGAAGAGCACCATCCCTGTCCTTCCTGTGTAGCCTGGCCCTGACCACTGTGGTCTCTGTCCCCAGGTCCGGACACTGTTCGTCAGTGGCCTCCCCGTGGACATTAAACCCAGAGAACTTTATCTACTTTTCCGGCCATTCAAGGTGAGTCAGATCAGGGAGAAGCATAAGGAATGAATCTCTGGTTGGTGCTGGGCTGCAGAAAGATGTGGGAAAGTGTCAAAATGTCACTCACCTTGCTCTGTCTGGTTCTGTTAAATTCACTTGTCCTATGCCACTTGCTTAGCCCTTTCAGGCCTCTGAGTCTTCAACTATACAGTTGAACTCTGAGCCTTACTCTTGCTAGACAGGTGCTCTACCACTTGAGCTGTATCTATCTGTAGCCCTTTGATTTTTTTTTTTTTTTTGGCCAGTCCTAGGGCTTGAACTCAGGGCTTAGGGCACTGTCCTTAAGTCTCTTCTGTGCTCAAGACAAGTGCTCTACCACTTGAGCCACAGCACTACTTCCAGGCTTTTCTGGTTCTATTCCTCAGGAATAGAACCCAGGGCTTCATGCATGCTAGGCAATCATTCAACCGCTAACCTACATACCCAGCCCCAAACTCTTTGATCTTAACAGACTTTGCAGTATGAGGAATCTTGGCAATTCACTGTAGTCTTTTCCAGTTAGAGATGAGAAAAGTTAAAAGGTAAGGCCCATGCTCTTACTACATGTCAGTGAAAAAACACGAGTGCTCTACATCATGCTACTCCATGTGCCAGACCAGGTGATTTTGAACACAGGCACTGGGAGATTGGTATGTTGTGAGGGTCAGCGTAGATCTCCTTTGTTGGGGGAGAAGGGGAAAAGGATTCAGAGGAACTCTGGGAAGAGCTGAGGCTGGTGGGGATAAAGCTGGTTTAGCACAATCAAAGCCTCTGACCTTCTTCCCCCCGTGACGGCCCCCTCTCTCCGCAGGGTTACGAAGGGTCTCTGATCAAGCTCACCTCCAGACAGGTAATTTCTCTTCTAGGTTTTCTTGCTCTCAGCACAGGCTGGCTGCTGGGTGTGGAACTGAGGCCTGTTTTCCCTAAGGTTGAGGTACCTGTTGTCCCATTCTATCTTAGGCTGAAGTCAGGGTGGCCTCCAGGTCCCTCCTCCTCTTCCTCACTATCCAATCAGGCCAGGGCAACTCCTGAGCCACTGTCACTGAGGATTCAGGGAAGCTGCCTGCCCCTCTCCACCCCACCCCCAGCCTGAGAACAGAAAAGATGGCACCTGAGCTCTGACCCCTGGTGTATAAGGCCCGGGTTCAGAGGCTTCCGCTGCCTTGTGGGGTCTGGGCTGATGAACTTGGTACAAGCACCATCCACATACATTTTAAAAGAATTCTACTGGAGCTGGGTGCTGGTGGCTCACTCCTGTCATCCTAGCTACTCAGGAGGCTGAGATCTGATGATTATGGTTCAAAGCCAGCCCGGCCCAGGCAGGAAAGTCTGTGAGACTTTTTTGTTGTTGTTGTTGGTTGTGGGGCTTGAGCTTGAACTCTGGGCCTGGGCGCTGTCCCTAAGCTCTTCAGCTCAAGGCTAGCACTCTACCACTTGACCTACAGCACCACTTCTGGTTTTCTGGTGGTTTATTGGAGATAGGAGTCTCAGTCTTTCCTGCCAGGGCTAGCTTTGGACTGAGATCCTCAGATATCAGCCTCCTGAGTAGCAAGAATTACAGGTGTGAGCCACCAGCGCCCGGCCCCTTGAGACTCTTATCTCCAACAAACCACTAGAAAACCAGAAGTAGCTCTGTGGCTCAAGCAATAGAGCTCTCTCCTTGAGCTGAAGAGTGCAAGGACAGCGCCCAGGCCTTGAGTTCAAACTCCACAACCGACAAAAAAAAAAAAAAAGGAAAAAATTCCACAGGAATGGTGATGTTCAATGCAGTGGGAGGGGGGAATGGTCTGTTCCCACCGTGTAGTCCTGGGACTGGGGAGGGAGGAGGAAGGCTGGACCTCAAGTGTGGTTTTTGCCACTCCAGTTGCACCTTAGGAAGGCAGAGACAAGATGTTTACTCTTCTCCATTATCTTCTCATCAGGACAAAGACTTTTAGTTAGAAGATAGTTTTTTGTTGGTTTGTGGTCCTAGGGATTAAGCCCAAGAGCTTATACATGCTAGGCAAGTGCTACCTCGCTGAACTGGCTACCCTATGGTCCCTCCACGCCTCTCTCTCTTTCAGTGCCAGCACTGGAGCTTGAATCGGGGCCTCATGTTCTGGCTTTTTCATTCAAGGCTGATGATCTACTATTTAAGCCACAGCTCTTCTTTGGCTGTTGTTTTTTTTTTTTTTTAATTGGTCATTGAACTCAGGGCCTGGGTGCTGTTCTGAGCTGCTTCTGCTCAAGGCTAGTGCTGTACCACTTGAGGGACAGCTCCATTTCCAGACTTCTCTTTGTAGTTTATTGGAGATGAGAGTCTCATGGATTTTTTCCGCATAGGCTGGCTTCAAATTGTGATCCTCAGATAGCTCAGCCCCCTAAGTAGCTAAGATTACAGGTGTGAGCCACTGGCATCCAGCTCTGGAGATTTTTCAGTCAAATGTAGTACTCTGCCACTTTGACCCACAGCTCCACGTAGGTTTTCTAGTGGTTAATTGGAGATGAGTCTCACCCACTTCCCTGCTAGGACTGACTTTAAACTGGGGATCTACCTGAACAGGTAGGATTATGGGCTTGAGGCACCAGCACCCAGCTTCTTTGGCTTTTTGATTAATTGGAGATAAGAGTCTCAGAACTGGGCTGGGAAGGTGGCTCAAGTGGTAGAGCTCTAGCCTTAAGCTAAAGAGCTGAGGGACAACGCCCAGGCCCAGAGTTCAGGCCAGTCTCAGAACTGGGTTCTGGTGGTTCATGCCTATAATCCTAGCTATTCAAGAGGCTGAGATATGAGGCCTTTGGTTCCAAGTCAGTCCGGACAGAGAAGTCCCTGAGACTCTTATCTCCAAGAAACTACTCAGAAAAAAAAAAAAAGACTGAAGTGACCGTGACTCAAGTGGTAGAATGATAACCTTGAGAGAAAAAGTGCCTTAGGCCCTGAGTTCAAGCCCCAGGATAATAAGTCTCAAAGACTTTTTGCCCAGGCTGGCTTCAAACCTCAATCCTCAGATCTCACTGTCTCCTCTTTGGTGGTGGTCTCTTTTTTGCTTGCTTGTTTTGTGTTGGAGGTGGGATGGAATGTTAAGAGAAATGCAAGAAAGATGTTCTTTCTTTTTCCTCTTAGCCTGTTGGTTTTGTGATCTTTGACAGCCGGGCAGGAGCCGAAGCAGCTAAGAATGCACTGAATGTAAGTAGACAGAGGACAGACATTGCTTTGACTATCCCTGTCCTATCTTCCACAATTCTTCCCCTTTCCATACGTAAGGAAAGGGTCTGCCCATGGACTTATTCCCCCAACCATGCCACAGCAGAGCCCTTGGTTACACAGTTTGTGATCAATGCTATTATAAGCTCCCAGCATTCCTGCTGCCTGGCACTTATGTGCACAAGTCTTCTGAGTGAGCTTTTATCTGGACTCTGCCTCTGTGGCAGCTGACAGCATGGGTCCTACAAAGCATGTCTCTCTCCAACTTGGTAGGGTATTCGATTTGATCCTGAGAACTCACAGACCCTCAGGCTAGAGTTTGCCAAAGCCAACACCAAGATGGCCAAGAGCAAGCTAATGGCAACACCAAATCCTGCCAACGTTCACCCTGCCCTCGGAGCACATTTCATCGCACGGGACCCCTGTGAGTGCCACTCTGAGCTGTCTTTGTTCTGTTCCTTTGGTTGGCCCAAGCTGGCAGGGCCTGGTGGTGTTGCATGTAGAGGTGTTCAGATGGTTGTTGAGGGCATCAGTCTGGTCTCCGTCCCCTTTTCAGGTGGGATGGAATGCTGGGAGTTTCTGGGGGAGGGGAGGAGGTTCTTGGATCATAGTCAGCTGTCTCAGCCTTCCTGGCCGCCTCCTTCCTTATTCATCCCTTGTCTGAACCTCAAAGGGACTGGGCTTCTGAACTGTCAGAGTCGCCCAACTTTTCTTGAAGTGCTCTCTGATTTCCCATGCTTGAGAAGGGCTGAGGCCTGTGTCAGAGCTTCTAGAACAGATAGGGCATTCACCATATGCTGCCCTAGCTTCCTTCCTAAGTCTTGGGGTCCTCAGAGAGGGAAGGGTCTAGCCTCTGGGGCTTATGGCTCAGCTAGCATACCCAGTCCCCTTCTCCGTTGGAAGGGGGTGGCGGGAGGGGAGAGCAGTGTTTGACAGTGGAGGCCGTTGTGTCCTGTTATAGATGACCTGATGGGGGCTGCTTTGATCCCTGCATCCTCAGAGGCCTGGGCTCCTTACCCTCTGTACACCACAGAGCTGACCCCGGCCATCTCCCATTCAGCATTCACCTACCCTGCCGCCACTGCTGCTCTCCATGCTCAGGTAAGCCGCTTTGGGTTTAGGAGTGGGAGGGCTTGAAGCTGCCAGGCTTTTACACCTACTGGGATGTGGGCCACTTGTGTCCGCAGGGCTGCAACAGAACTCAGAGAGCCACAGGTTCCTGCTATTAGGGTTTAGGGTATGGTAGGGAGAATGTGAGCAGCGGTTCACATGGAAGAAGCACAGGAGAAGGCTGTGGGTGCTCAGGCCTAGCTATGCCTGGCCTCCTTGGACACCACAGTCCAGGGCTACCCTGTGCTCTGCTCTACCTGTGGCTACAGGATTCAGTTTGAATCTTATCTTGAGCCTGACCAACTGCCTCTGTCTCTTCCTGTCTTTATGAACTTCCTCAGCCTCTACCTCCCTCCCACTTCCCCCAACCTCCCAGCCCCTGGCCCCAACTCAGGGCCTACACACTGTCCCTGAGCTCTTTTTGCACAAGGCTAGTGCTATACCACTTGAGCCACAGCTCTGCTTCCAGTTTTCTGGTGGTTAATTGGAGATGAGTCTCATGGACTTCCCTGCTAGGGCTGGCTTTGAACCAAGATCCTCAGACCTTAGCCTCCTGAG
>NW_027204825.1:0-20128 GCF_024711535.1 Dipodomys merriami
CAGAAAAGTATATCAGTTTCTAATTTTCTGCCATTTAGTCCACTGGCAACTCTCAGCAAATGCCAGCCTCATAATTCAAATTTTTCCCCAACACCTGCTCTTACAACAGTAGAGTACATTTATAGCTATGAGACTTTAGCTATTGAGTCATACCAAATTTCCTTCTTTTCCTAATCTTTTCTTGTGTTGCTGCAACATAATACCAAAAAGTGGGTAAATTTTTTGCTATTGGTTTTTAGTATAGTTTCATTGTTGTTATTATTAAGATGTTGTATAGAGCTGCTACGTTTGATAAGTCAGCACATTTCTTTTCTGACAATGTCACCCCTTTCTTCACTTTCTCCCAGTAACTTCCTTTCATTTCTTCCCACATAGTTCAGTTTCCAGATAGTATATTGAATACCATGATTCCAGATGTTAACTCTTCCTCCTTCAATTTCTGGGCCCTCTTTCCTCCCCCCAAAAATATCAAAAAAACCCTCAAAAATAAACAGCAACACTATCTACATATGAGAGAAAACATGTGCCATTTCTCTCTCTCAGCTTGACTTACCTTGCTTAATATGATTTCTCTAGGCCCATCCATGTCTCTGTAAATGACCTAGTATGCTTTCTAATGGATGAGTAAAATTTCATTGTGTATATGTATCACTTTTTTTTGTTTTGATCTGCTCATCTATTTTAGGGCATCTGGGCTGTTTCTGTAAGTTGGCTATTGTGAACAGTGCAGCAAAAAACATGGATGTGCAGGTGTCCTTATGGAATCCTGGCTTGTGATGTTCTGGGTAGATGCCTAAGAGTGGTATGGCTGGGTCATAGGGAAGATCTTTCTGTTTGTCTTATGAGGAGCCTCTAAACTGCCTTCCAGTGTGGTTGTACTAGTTTACATTCCCACCAACAGTGCAGTAGAGTTCCTTTATTCCCAAATCTCTGGAAGCATTGTTGTTTGACTTCTTGATGTCAGCTAATCTAACTGGACTGAGATGGAATCTCAGAGTTGTTTTGACTTGCATTTTCTTTATGGCCATGGATATTGAGCATTTGTTCATGTGTTTATTTGACATTCTTACCTCTTCTTCTGAGAAGTCTCTCTTTAGTTCCCTTGCCCACTTATTAACTGGCTTATTAGGTAGAGAGTGTTAATTTTTTGAGCTCCTTGTATATTTTGGATATTAGGCCTGTGTCAGGTGCATTGGTGGTAAAGATCTTCTTGAGACTAGGTCATTTTTAAAGAATACCATTTTTTTTATTGTGAAAATACTGTGCAGAGGGGTTACAATTACATGGGCAAGATAATGAGTACATTTCTTATAAAGCATTGTAGCCTCCTCCTTTGTTTCCCCTTCCCATCCCTTCCCATCCTCCCCCTACCTCCCCACCCACCCCTCCCCGCCTCCCCCACCCCCACCGTCATACCCCCCGCCCCACACCAAAGTTGTAAAGTTCATAAAGAATACCATTTTTATCACAGTCTAGAGACTAAGTCATCCAAAACCAAAGTCATGGAAGCAAATGAATGCTTCTTGATATATCCTCACTACCAGTAAGGGAAAAACAGCAGAGTGGGAATTTGTCTTCCATGAATGATGAGTAAAAGAGCAAATCCACTCCTCATAAGCCTTTTTAAGGTAGCAATAATTCACTCATAAGAATCCTTATGTCATAAATACCTCCCATTAGAACCTACTTCCCCAAACTGCCACATTAGGGAATAACTTTCCAAGCAGTAAAGTTTGAAGAATACATTCATACCCAAGCTCCCTTATGGTAACTAATACTTCAGAGCACCTTTACTCTGAAATAAAATTAATTGATAATATAACCTGTTTCATATATATTTAAAATTCTATATGAGGTTTAATAGTGTATAATAAAATCAATGGTTCTCATGGTATGACCATACTCATAAATGAGTACACCAGCAGATAAGGTGCAGTACTTAGATTTTTGTCCCATCATATAGAACTACATTAAGGGCTGACATACACATTACCAGGCAACGTTGATTTAAGTGAAGTGGTTTTCTGAAATGATGGACAATTTTAGTTAACTTCAGAATAAAACCAAGTTCCATATCTCTCCATTATCCACACTTATATTCCTTCAAAATATCACTGTACATTGAAACACATGTCTTTGATAAAAATCAGAGTAAGGCTGAAGACTTGGATAATAGATTTTCCTCCAACATCAGTGCACTGTAGAACACTTTCAACTTTGATTAATCAGTTATCTTAGCTTGTTTCACACATTGCAAAGTTTGTTGCATGTCGGACTTCAGCCTCATGAATATCCACAGCAATTTCTGAATTATTAAGACAATAACAATCACAACAACAACCCATGCATTTTCAGATTCTTGCACTATCCCAAGAGAGAGTAGTACTACCTCAGGTGAGCTGTTTGCTCCAGAGTCTTGGAAAGGAATGGTCTGGTTCCTACCATCTTGGCTGCTCTCTCTTTTAAGTTCTAATGATGACCTGCTAAATCAGAGGAGTGACTACTTCCTGGCAGAGGTGTAGTTCCTTCATGTTGGAACTTCCTCACCACTGATTCCATTTGCTCAGTGTGGGTCTGTAATTTATTGTTCCTGTTGGAAAGGGCCCTTGTTATCTCTGTATCTCCCTAAGGCATTGTGGGAAACACATGTGTAACTAGCTGTTCTTAAAGGTTGACCTTCTGTCTCTAACTGATGACCTCATACACAATTTACTTCATGTTCTAGATGGAGTCCTTGGCAAATATGCAGCTGTATTCTCATCTCTCCATTACAGTTCTGTTTCCCAGAGAATTAAAAATCTCTCCCCAATTAGAAACTCCAATGCTACCTTGTACCTCAAGGTAGAGATACTCCAGCTACTCCAGGTAGAGAAGGTGGCTGTGGGGCTGGGAAAGTGGTTCAGTGTTAGAATGCTTGCCTTGTATGCATGAGGACCTGGGTTCGATTCCTCAGCAGCACATAAGCAGAAAAAGCCATAAGTGGTGCTGTGGCTCTAGTGCTAGAGTGCTAGCCTTGAGATGAAGAGCTGAAGGACAATGCCCAGGCCCAGAGTTCAGGCTGTGGCTGGAGGCTATGACTAAGAACTCTCTCCCTCCCTCCCTCCCTCCCTCCCACTCTCTCTCTCTCTCTCTCTCTCTCTCTCTCTCTCTCTCTCTCTCTCTCTCTCTCTCTCTCTCTCTCTCTCTCTCTCTCTCTCTTCTCACATTCCTTAAAGAATTCTTTAGCTTTTCCTGATCACTTTACCTTCAGAGGGAAGAAATCATAGTAGTCTCCTAGCAAAGTGGACACTACATGAGGCCATCATTGTCTTGTGCTCAAATGTCAGTGAAGAAATGTGAACTGCACATGAACAGGTGGAAGTATAGGAATCTTTAAAAGTTGTGAAATTTCATTCTCTCCATTCTACAATGAAGCCACTGCTTTTTAAATTTGTGTGTCGTTCAATATTCCTTCTATTTGCAAGTACAAGAGAATAATTCAAAAGCGTATTAGGAAGAGATGTATCCAGAAAAGAACAATATTTCAAGTAATCTGAAAAGCAATCTGGAAGAGAATACTTAATACTTCTTATAGTAGAAAAACCAAAAAAAGTAAAATTCTGTGTAGAAAATATATCATAAACTTTAAAAAAAAATCCCCCAGAGGTCAAGTCTCTCCTCAGTGCTAACCTGAGAGGAGATTCTACCAAGCCATCTGAGAGAAAGGAAAGTGGGAAAGTGTAGAACAGTTTAGGTATTGCTAGGTTAACTCGTGCTATGCTTAAGCATGAACTGGGAAGATCATATTGTTCATAAGAAAATGAGCCACCTCTACAAGTTTTGCATGGCCCTGCCTTCATTGTAGCTCCTGCTAACCCCCTTTCCCCTTCACTATCTGTGATTTTTGCACTCTTTGAGTCTTACAGTACTCCACTACACCTTCTCACCTCAGGATCTTTGCACCCAAAGCATCTTCTGTCCTCGTCATTTTTTAATGATTTCCCTAGTAATTTTTATAGACTTCCCCTGAAAAGATCAGCTCCCTCTACTGGAAAGTAGCAAAGCCCACTCTGTGTATACCTGATTTTTGCAATTTACTACAACATTAATGAAAGAATTAATTGTAGAATTTGCTTAATGAAAGTGAAAGAGTCATTTTTTTCATTGATGATTCTCTTGTGTCTAATTCAGTGACTTTTCACTCAAAAATATTAGCTAAGCAAATAGTAAATGAAGTAATCACTTTTATCTGTGATTTTATAATTTTGATCTAGCAGTACCAAAATTCAAGTCTATTTTCACAAAAAAGGAACTCATCTCCACTCTAAATTTCTGCTAACATAAGCTACTCCCTCTCACAGAAAGTAAAGTTCCAGATCTGTCAGGAAATATGTTAGGTATTTTTCTAACACAAGTATGTAAATTAGCCTTAATCTTATATATTTAGATAAGCCTATTAAAACTTAAATATAACTGATAATAATTATATTTATTTAAACAAAAAAAAATTTTACCTGAGAGTAAGAAAATAAACGTTAAAAATCTAACTTAGGCCGAGCTTCTGTGACTCATATTTACAATCCTAGCTTCTCAGGAGGCTGTGTTCTGAGAATCATGGTTCAAAGCCAGCCCCAGCAGGAAAATCTGTGAGATTCTTATCTTCAATAAACCACTAGAAAACCAGAAGTAGCTCTGTGGCTTAAGCAGTAGAGCACTTGCCTTGAGCTGAAGAGTGCAGAGACAGAGCCGAAGCCCAGAGTTCAAACCCCACAACTGACAAAAATAAAAAATAAAAAATAAAAATAAAAATCTACCTTAGGCTTTTCATTTTAAAAATGTATCTTACCATATCAAGTAGTCACACTAGATTTCTCCTCATATTGAATGTATAGTTTTTTTTAGGTTGTGTTAGAATAAGGATGTCTCAGAAGAGATCTCAGAAACATTCATGGAAAACCCCACCAACTGACTTCATCTTTTTAGACATGTTATCCAGAAAATAAGACTGATCTGAGCAAAACAATGTCTTCTGTAGATAGATAGGAAGGGATCAAGGAACAAAAAGATATGGATTGAATGTTACAAGTACATTCAGATTTCCTTCATTGATATCATTTATTTCTAAAATGTTAATTTAAACAGTTGTAATTATGGAAAGTAAAAGTCTCTGCATGAAACTCATGCTTCACCAAATGTGGCTCCATTTGGCTTTCTCACATGGCAGGTTGAACTATATTGTGAGTGGAGGTAACTATCTAGATATAAATCAGCTGCATGTCATAGACAGAAAATCAGATCTTCTTAAATTACTTCAAGCTCTTTACAAACACAGCAGCATACCTGGAGGCAGACAGTGAAAGTAGTAATTCCAAGGTATACGGAAAAAGGGGATGCATTGCCTGTAGTGAATTTTGGCATAATCATAAGACCAACCAAGAGTGTGTCTGGTCTATCATCGTTCATCATCTCAGTATTAAAATGTTCTATGAATGACAAAGCAGGCCACTCACCCACCCTCACCCGACTCTAGAATGACAGGGGATTTTTTTTCTTAGAATGACAACAGCCTTTTAGAAATCATATGTGTTTCATTGAAACCAGGCAGAATTATTTTCCTTTAAGTAAAGGCAATTAGTATATAGTTTTTAAAAGCATTTAAAAGCTATCTACCTGGAAGGCAGCAAAATTCTGCCAAGAATTGAGCTAACTAAAAAAAAATGCCACTTACAGTCCTTTGTTTGGGCCTTATTTGAGAAGATTTTAATTACTTCCTTACTGTTCTCCTTGGTCATGCCCACTTTAACACAACTCAAACATTGCTTCAAGAAAACCTCACAAAACACATCTATATATCACTTGATTCTTCAAAAGCCTTGAGTCTAATTATATCTCTGAGATTAAATTTCTAGTGGTCATGGATGACATTACCATAGAACTTTAAGTTCATGGACTTGGATGGAGTAGTCACTCACTGTTTGCTGCTTGAATGATTTAAAAATCCAGCCAGTATATAACCTGCAATATTTCCATTACACAATTGCCCAATAATTAGGTATTTTATATTAAGGTGCATCAGTAATTCAACCTGTTTATTGGTAATCTTATGAATTAGGTACATACTTCGAAGTGCTGAATAATTTTCTAAGCTTTACTTGACCAGAGATTTTATTTCTGGGGAAATAAAGAGAAAAAGAGACTAAAAAATAAAGATGTCTCAGGATTCATAAAATGCAAAATTCATATATATTTTTTTCTGGCTTTGTATATAATAGCGATTTAAAAATTGCTATACCTCAGTCAAAAGCTATTTTAGCCTCTAAGCCTTGAATTGACTTGAAACTCAATATATAAATACCTACAAGTAAGGGACCATGATGTTAAATAAAAATTTAAGAAGTACACCACCAGTGCTGTTTCAAGTCAAATTTGTGAATTTTGACTTGGTATACTTTCAATAATTAAATGTATTGTCATAGCTAAGAACTATGAATATGACTGTCCTTGTGTAAGAAATGTGTGTATGGGGTATCTGTGACAAGATGTGCGACATGGGTGTATGCTGTGCATTGTATAATTGCAGATGAGAATGTAGACAGAAGGAAAAAGAGGCCTAGATTCACCGAGTGATTAGATTATATGTGTGGAAATGTCTTCTCTCCTCTCCAATGCTCTGGGACAAAAGAGTCACCCAGCCAACAACACTTACATCTGGATGTATTAATAAGATGCTATGCTTTAAGTAAAGCCAAAGACAAAAGATTGTCATTTAATAGGCAACCTCTGGGAGCCACCTGTCATTTGGAAAGGGCTGAATATGCCCTTGAATGCAGAGGCATAACCCAACATTTGCTTCTGTTGATAACCCTAATTTAGTCCTGTTGCTTCAAGGTAAGAATTCTGCAAAGAACCACAATTCAGAATAGAAACAAATCATCAGCAAAATAAAATATTGTGCTTTATCATTTCATCATTTTGGAAGCCTCAAAAAAGTTACAGCACTATCAACCAGAAATCCTAACAGAATTCTGTGCTGAAAAATGGATCAATTAAACTAGTACTTGCTCCCAAAATTCTATTTTCTTTTTGTTCTGCTTTATTGCTTTCAGCTTTATTTCCACATCCACCCTTATTCCCATATTTTGTGTTGATTTGTATTTTTATGCTTACTACCTATTTTCTCACTAGAATTCAAGCTCCGAAAGAGTTGGAACCTTAATGATGTGTTTTCTGTTGTTTCTCCAGTATCTAGAACAACAATGCCTGCTCCAGTGTGGTTCCTTATAAATATTTGTTGAATGAATACAGGATAAATGAAGAAACAAATGAATTAATAAGAACACTATCAACTCAATTTTCTCTGCTCAACCTTTTGCCTTTAATAAGTTGTTTGATAACTTTGAACATAATCAGGAAATTCAAGGGTTCTTTATTCTTGAAAAATGATTTTAAAAATTCAAATATCCAAGTCTTAAAATACATGGTTAATAAGGTCTCTTAACAGAGGGAATAAGAGATCATCTGGCTTGTTTATAAATTGGGTAAATGAGAGCTTATAAGTAATTCGCAAGATAGCCTACAAAGGGTCAGTTTACAGCTCAATCTTGTGGCTTAGTCAGATAGCCATCTCCGTGTGGTCCAGCCTTCTGTAATGTCATGGACAATCTATCTGTCATCACTGAGCAGGTGGTCAGGCGGGACCATGGCTGTGGATACGGTAACATGTCAGTTGCTAACTAGGGTCAGCACTACTTCAGCAAGGAGGTAATTGGAATTAAGTTGCCACTTGCATTGGACTGGGGCCAGCACTTACTGTAAGTAAAATCTTCTCTCTTCTTTCCACATACAACAGCCCCTTTCAGTGGACATTTGCATTCTATTCATTTATCCACAATGCACACAAAAGTGCTCTGGATTCTGGGAGAGGAGTAAGGGTTCAACAAGAAAGATTGATGTACTATACTGATAGCTTGGATTTTCTCGACCATATTTTCTAATCTGCAGATGTGTCTTTGTGCAATCTAGAAAGACCCTAAGCCGTTTACAAGCTTATGTTTCTAAGACTACTCCTCATTTGTATATAGTGTACAATGTCAATACTCAGTATAGTAGCAGAATAAAAAAGACTTTGTGCTGGAGGTAATGGGACATTTTTTTCATGTCTTGAACTTAGCTATGTGGTGTGGTGCCCATGGTTTTTAATAAGCTGAACCTTAGAAGCACCAAGAGAACAAAGCTTCCTCTTCAAAAAAATAAGCAAACAACCCAAAAGCACACAGCCATCAGAACTGACCTCTGACCAGGTACTAGATAGCTAAATATCTCCAAGGATATAGCCAGGCGGCCTTCAGTCATGTTTTAAAAAGAATAACCAGTAAAATACATTCAGCCAGGATTGAGTAAATCCTTTGATACTTTCTTTCTCGGTCTAAAAAATAAAAATAATCCATAGATTCTCTAACATAAAGATTTCTCATATAAAAATTAAATTATAGAAAACAATATTTTAAAGCCTACACAAATAACTTATTTTCCTAACCACTCTTAGAAATGCTGAAATAAATCCAAAGGTCGTGAAGGTTTTTCTGTGGCAGCATAGTAATTAAGAGGTAGAGAAAATAGAATGTAGTTTCTGAACTGTTCTTGATCATGATTATTAAGGACTCTAAGTTACACTGTGTGCATCTGAAGTTTTAAGAAATTACAATATCGAGTTTTCCCTATCCAGGCACTTCCAGTGGTTAAAACAAATCAGAATCATTAAAATCATAGGTTAAAATGCCCATAAGTTCAGTCTGTTTCTCCCATGTCTCTTTGCGATGACCGTTTTCAAGGGCTACTGTCTAGGCATTTTGGTAACCACTAAAGCATTGGCAGTTCTCAGAAGAGTCTAATCAGAGGCCAGCAATTGAAGATGCAATGAGGGAGCCATATATCATAGCCGGAGCCTTAGAAAGGAAATTTATTGAAGTAGCTGATGTGTACTCTCAGGGACAGAGCTTCAGAATGGGATGATGAGTGCAAGGGCCTGCTACAGAGAGCCCCAGGGGGCTCATCCACAGTCCCTATTGATAGAGAGTCCTTGAGTCAATGCTGGGGAAAGTCTTTGCAAAATTAGTAGAAAAGTTTAGGTCCTAAAGACAAAGTCCCCTGTTAACAAAGTTAATGTGACCCCCAAAACCTTAGGTATAAAAAAAAGTCTGTTTAAATTGGCTCTACTCTCAGATTTAATAGAGATAAGATCAAACTGATACTTGGACATAAAAAGAAAATGGATATGGTGGGTGAATGCAACCACAGTCTGTCCTTGCACAATTGGAAAGTGTAAGCAGCTTCTGCATAACAAAACCATAGCATAATCAGTATCAATAATGAGATAGCCAGGTTATTCAGAGCCCAATGTTTTGGTTAATTTATGAATATAAAAATTATGAGTTAAAACTTTAATACTACAAATAATAAAAATATCATCTAACTGCTATTTAAGTACTATTTTAACTACTATTTAACTATTTACTACTTGTAACTACTATTTAACTACTATTAACAAAAACTATTTCAAGCACATTATAGTATATACATCTATCCTCCCTATATCCCCTTGTAAATTTTATAATACAAGTTTTCAAGACAAGAATATTGAATTCTAGAAATTAAAATATTTCCCCAAGGCCACACAGTCAAAACAGAATTGCCAGTTCAACCCAGGTGATCTGAATACCAAACCTTGGTTCTTAACTGGATAGGGAGCTTTTCAGACTCACTGATTCTTCTCCATAATGATTCTGTGTTTGAGATCTCATTGGCAAAGTTGTGGGACACAGATTAGATATTTCCTGAGTGTAATAAGGAGCAAAAATGGAAAAGGAAGCGTTCAGATCAGTATAAGTTCAACCTTTGCATATAAGATGCTCAAAGATGGCACTGTAGGTTTCTGACATTCACAACTGTGACAAACTCATGAGTGATCTGGAGGAAGTGTCGTGTAACCCGTGGTAATAGAGCACAGGGGAGGAGCTTTGCACTTGCATACGCACCAGGAAGCTTGCGTTTCCACTCTGGATTTCTGTACCCTGGAGGGGGTCTTGAGAGTATGTGGAGACTGGTGTTTAAGTGGTCAAAACAAACCCAAAAAGCAAAATTTGACCTGCCAGAACAAGAAAAGAGGAAGAATAGCAGTTAGAAGTTAGAAGTTAGAAATAATCCTCACGGGACAAAGAGCCCTGGATACAACTAGCAGCAAAAAGACATCAAACCTTAAAGTAGGGCTTGGGATGTGGCTCAGTGGGAGAACACTTACCTAGCATTTAGAAAACCTTGGGTTTGATCCCTGTCCCTGCAAAAACAAAACGAAAATCAAACAAAACCTAAACCCTCCTCCTGAGGTTCTTGAGCAGGAAGAAGAGGCTACTGATAAACCCTATTCATTAACTAGGCTAGAAGTGCTCTCTTAGCTTTTTAAGTCAGAAATCTCTATGAGGCTGAGTCTATGAATGAGCACAGTAAGAAATGAGATGGAATGAAGGAAGACTAGGACTAGAATAAAATCACCTAAGCAATGAGGGGGGAAAACAAGACAAAACAACAACAAAAAGTCAAATAGCAGTGGTATCTCTGACTTAAGTAAATCAAAGTTTAAAAGAAGAAAAGAACTACAGCAAAGCGTTCATTTTGTTGAGGATTAAAAAAATCATTGTATATTTCCATACAGTATTGATCTTATCTTCTGTGGACTGGATATGAAGTTAGACGTAATTCATATCATTCACATGTCAACTGAAGGCAAATTTAGTACATGACCCCCTGAGTATTTCTTAGGAAAGAGTTTGTGAAAATGCGAACCATCTTCAGAAAGTATCCAATGTTATTCCTATAGAGTGCCCTAGGCAGCTGATCCTACCACTTTGGTTAGGTAGAGACTGAATCGATCACTAGCAAAGACTGGTGGTTTAAGTCTTCAATTCAGAGGGAAAAACAGCAATCAATATATAAGATTACCATGAAGAAGTCCTATTCATGCCAGATGGACAACCTCTGTCTTCTTACCAAACAGTTCTTGCTAAAGTTTCTTTTTTGCAAACCCTCAGCCTGCAGTGGCCTCGCTATTTCCTTACTTAGAGCTGTCGTCTCCCCCAGCCTGGTGCTCTTGATGTAGCCTTTGATAATTCTTGCAAATAAAAATCCAGTCATGTGTGATATTTAGGAGAGAGGAAAGGTTTGATTTGCCTTGGGGACTTAGAACCATTATAAAGATGCCCTTAATGGAAAAAGAAATGCAACAAAAATTAGGGACTCAGCCCTTGAGCCAAATCAAAAAGCATACCAAATCACTAGACTGCTTCTTAATTATTTTACATAACATACATAATACACCCCTCCACCCCCCACCAATAATCCAAATTAACTTATCAGTTTAGGCTAGAAGAGAAATCAAGGGGATCAAGGCTTAATGCCTTCTCAGCTGCAGCCAAGATGGATTTGGGGCAGTGAAGGAATAGACATTTACAGACTAGGCTTCTTGTCACCTCAAGTTACAAAACACACTTCCAAGAAAAATCTGGACTAAGTCGTTAAGTGGCCCATAATAACAATAACCACCACATCCTTCCCACAAAATCTAGTCCAATGAGGTAGTTTGCTGACGTTTCATTTACCTTTCACTTCCAATTCCTAACTCATTATTGTATTCTTTTTTTTAATGGTAACTGGAGTCTTTAATTACAAACTTTTCTTTGTCATTTAGAAGGCATCTGCTTTCTCTTCAAACCCCCATTATGAAGTGTGAGCCAAATATCTGACTCTCCCTGGAAGTTAGGGCTCTGAGCAATTTTTGGCTGAGGACATATTAGAACAGAGAGAGGGTGACCTTCTATGTCTCCCCATGTGCCAGTTGTCTGTGTAGTCTTCACAGTGGCTGTGGGGCATCCAAGAAAACGTAACTTAGCCAAAGAGAGTCCTGCAAATTTGCAAGACAAGAGAAGCTCAGTTTCTATAGCTAAGCCCAATGTCTATAACCACTCCATGAATGTCACAGGGCCCTTTGTGGTCCTGGTTCAGACAGCATCAAAGGCACTGTGTAAGTTTGCTAGATATTCAGACCCCAGGCTCCTTTCTGAATCTGCAATCCCCAAATGATTCATATCCACATCATATTTAAGGAAGACTTATCCAGAAAAGGATCTCTCAACCTTCACTGGCCTTACAAGCTGACCAGAGAACATAAAAATAAATTACTGAAGTCTGGGTCCCACCCCAAGAGATTCCAATTTAATCAGTCAGGGGTGTGGCCTAAGCACTGGGATTTTTTAAAGTTCCCCCAAGAGACCTGAGGTGCAGCCAGAGTTGAGAGCCACTGGCTTTGGTCCAGAGAGAGGGCTACTTTTCCCAGGAGCTTCTTTGATGCTGAGGCAGGCTGAGATTCCTAGAGTCCAGGACTGATTTCCAGAGCTGCACTGTAAGTACCAGGGGAGAACTCCACTAGAACTTAAAACACTCTGTCCTCTGCTTTGCAGCTCCCTTTTCTCACTCTGCCCCACATAGCAGCTACTGAAACCCCAACCCCAGTCCCCAGCCTTTGCAAAACCCACAAGAGTCGGTATATATTGCTACTTTAACAATACCAACTTGGGGCTCCACTGGAGACCTACAGGCATGTCTGTTGTGCATGCAGACAGCCTTGGTTGCTGGTGTGAACTCCACAGTAGGTCTAGCCTTTCATCCTGCCAAGTCATTAAGGATTTGTAAGGATGAATGAGCTGTCAAGAGAGCGAGAGCCTGCTGCAATGCTCCTTTATTAATTATGGGGAAGTGATGTATTGGCAATGGCAATGCTTCTCTTGGAAAGGACAATGAATGGTTCGTCGATTGCTGCATTGGGTCTCTTCCTGCCTCGGTCTTAGTGCTGAGTTTTCCTTTACTCCGCTCTGGACTTTTGTTTGTATTTATTTATTCTTTTTAAAGAGGCACCGTTTCCACAGTAATCAGCCGCTGGGTCTTAATTCCCAGGTGAGCTGACACCCGAGCGCTTAGCTGGGGAATCCCTCCTCGCCCCCGCGGCCCCGCCCATTTCCTCGCGCGTTTGTGTCCGCGTGGAGCAGCAGGGGATACCCCGGCAGGTCCGATGGCGGCGGATGCTTAAGCCCCGGCACGAACGCATCCCCCAGATCCCTTTGCTTCCTTCAGGAGAGGAAGGGGACGTGGGGGAGGAAAGATGTGCGGGGGGTAACAAATTCAGAGGTGAGAGACGGATGGACGGCTGGAGATCCGGGCTGCGTCTACGGATGCAGCCCAGGAAGAGAAGGGAAAGTTGCCCGCCTGTCTGCCTGTCTGTCTGCACGAGCAGCGGGTCCAGGGGCTGGGCGCCCCCCGAGGGAGCGTCGGCTGGGTCCCGAGCCCCGTGGAAACCTAATATGTAGTCTCCGCGGCCCGCTGCAGAGAGCTAAAGGCTGGTGGAGGTCTCCACCGACCCGGGACGCGCGCGCGCGCGCGCGAGCGAGGGAAGGGGGGAGCGAACGATCGTCCAGGGCGCCCTGGGAGGGGCGGGGGTCGGGCCGCGGGGAGGGGGGGCGCTGAGCGTTAGCTGGCTGCGGCCGCAGCGGGGCTGAGCGCGCGTGAGAGCCAGCGAGGGAGCGGGTGGCGGGCGGGTGTGCGCGGGAGGGAGGGTAGAGGGAGGGAGGGCGCGAGCGAGGGAAGCCGGGGAGCGCGCGCGCCGCCTGGCCGCTCGCTCGTCCGCCCGCCCGTCTGTCCGCACGGCCCGCCGGCCTCCGCGCAGCCTCGCGCCCGCCCGCCCGCCGGTCCGCGCGCGGCGCCGCTCCGCCGCCCGCCGCTCGCTCCCTCGCTCCGGCTCGCGCGGGCGCCGCTTGCACGAGAGCCGGTGGGCTGCCCCGCCGCCCGCCCGCTGCCTGCCGCAGCCGCCGCCCGCTTTGTGCTTCGCTCCTCCTCCCCGCCCCGCCGCCCGAGCGATGGGAGCGACCTCTTTCTGATCGCGAGCTGCGGAGACGGAGGGAGGGCGCCGCGATTCTTCCTAGCGTGGAGGACCCGCGGAGAATCCACTCCACTGCCCACCCCAGGTAAGACCCGGGGAGAGCCGAGCACACGGGCACCCATCCCGTACCGTTAACTGATTTTTCTCCTGGCTGTTCCCAAGGCTACAGTGTTGGCGAGACTGGCTTTTAAATTCTGTGTGAGAGTGTGTGTGAGTGTGAGTGTGTGTGAGTGTGAGCCTGTGTGTGCGCGCGCGCCTGCACATTTCTTTTTTATTTTTTAATTTCATTTTTCTGGATATCCGCGCTTTTTCTCCCTGCCCCCCTCCCCTTCCCCCCGAGTAAAATTGCTCAGGCTGGTGGTTTGGGGCGCGGGGTGCCCGCCCCGCTCGTACCCAGCCAGCCCGAGGTGGGAGAAAGGGCTCCCAGAGGAGGGATGCTGCGCCCTGCCCCGCGCTGGGCTCTGGCGGGGTGTGTGTGGGGGGATCTGGGGTGTGAGGGATTGAAGTCCACCCAGGAAATAGCGCTGCGGGATCCGGACGCTCCCCCCCAGGCCCCCCACCCCCCCCACTGGACGCCCCCCCTCCTCCCCCGCCCCGCGGTCAGCCCTCCCGCCGGCCTGGTCAATCTCTGGGGTCCTCCCCGAGGCCACACACTTGGCCAGCCACCTCTGCTGCTGCTGGCGGGCTCTGGGTGCTCTTCTTCTACCCCACCCCGGAATGCGGGGAGGAAGGAGGTGTGGCCCCGGGCAGAAGGGGACAGGACAAGGAGGAAATGTGAGCTGGGGAGGGGGCGGTGAGGGTTCCCAGTCCTGGGGCATTCTGTGCCCCGATGGGAGTTGGGGTTTCTGCACACACAAGCTTCTCTTCCCCGAGAGATTGCCAAGGGAACTTTGCAGCTCCATTATCTCTCTGTCTCCAGGGCTGTGCTGGGGCTTAGGGAAATGGTCAACGTAGAACATAGAATGATGTGAGGATTTCCTTCTTGGCTCCACCTTCATGAAAAAGAGAGACCACTCTTTAAAAAAAAATATTTAATAGCTGGACAATCAACTAGTGAAACCAAATCCATCTAAAGGATGCTTTATAAAATACGGCATCCTTGCACCCCCCCCCCCACCTCCCATCTGTCTCTGTTTGATGAATGACTTGGCTAGCAATTTGTATTTCCCTCCCCAGATAAAGTGGCAGTGGCTGGGTTTAAAAGCAGGGGTGATCAAATTTAACTATATGTATATTCGGTATATGTGTATGTATATATATATATATATATATATATATAAGTT
Organism: Dipodomys merriami; assembly: GCF_024711535.1. Lineage (NCBI taxonomy): Eukaryota > Metazoa > Chordata > Mammalia > Rodentia > Heteromyidae > Dipodomys > Dipodomys merriami. Next base: position 15,244 of record NW_027204825.1, read on the forward strand.
TTTTGTGTCTGAAGAGAGCAATGTGCATATTATCTGCTGGCATTGGAAAGAAAGTCATGTGCACTAGGCATGGCTTTAACCCCTTCTTTGCCTGGCTCTGGTGAAGGCACTTCTCTGTTAGTCAGCCACTAAACTAGTGGTTGTGAATATAACAACACAAACTTTATCCTGCTGGAGGTGTAAAGACTAAAAAGAGAAAAAAGGATATCAGTGGGAGGTGTAGTGGAAGAAGCTTTTTAAAAAATGACAGATGTGGTGAAGACAGTACAGGCATCCTGATCATGGAGGAGCTGACAGAGTCTGTGGAAATTGCTGATCAGATCTGGTTCAAGGCATGGCTTGAGTGTCTCCAAACAGGAGCAGTTGAACATCCACAATCCAGGACCTGTGGAAGGATTTCCAAAAGGAAATGGGGACAAAGGCAATCAAGAGGGAATTCTGAAAGTATGTCCTCCCGCGCCCCCACCCCTACCCCAACACAGACACACAGACACACAGACACAGACACACACAGACACACACACACACACACACACACACACACACACATACACACACATACCCCACAAGCTTCTCTGTCACTCTGGGCTCTCCTGCAGCAAGTCAGGAAAGGAGGGAAGAAAATGGAGCTAGATGTTTCATTCATTTTAGTTAAAAAGAACACAAAGCCAGGAGAGGGATGGATTGTACAAATCCCGTGTCACTTGGATTTAGCTCTCTGCCTTTGCTAAACTTGCTTAATTGGGAGGTTAGCTGGGTGTGAAGGCAATAAGAAGGAAGGACAGCTTTCTCCATCTTTGGTCTTTGTGAAAGAGCTAGTGGCAGAGACCCACTTATTTCACCAAGACACAAAATGTGTTTCCTCAAATCCTTTTCCTTTTACAAATACACCCTGCTTGAAGAGACAGATCTAGTTGGGTCTAAGAGGTCTTTGGGTACAATTTCTCCAACCGATTATCAAAAGAGCCTGATCTTCTCTCCCTCCCTTTAAGATGGCTGTTATGTATTATTAAAAATGGAATGATAAATTCCTGGAAAAATGGAAGGAGATAAAGGAGGGGGTCTGTGTAGAAGTAAACCATTATTCACGACTGAACTGTGCAAGGGTCAAAAAGAATTGTTCCTGATAGCCAGACTTCACGCTATGCTGATAGCTTAACGGGGCTAAGAGAGGCTAGTAATGAACTAAAAATATAAAAGTGTGCCTTATATCCATTTACCTACCCATCTACCTGTCGAGACACTTTGTTACTAGATAATAGTTTCTACTACAGCATTTTGGATTTAGATTCACGAGAAGATAACCCTTTGTTGACCATGTAGGAGGAAGGAAAGTGCTTTTACTCCACATAAAATTATAGCAGGAAGATGAAGTATAGTCCACAATGCATACAATGCTAATTTGCAGGACTTAACATCAATTGCTCTCCTAAGCTTCCTATGTTTTGAAAAAAAGAAAATGTATTCCCAGAGAGCTATGGCAGTTGTGAACAAGCTATATTTAACATGTTTTTTTATCAGACAAAAATAGACTTTTATTTATCTTGCAAAGTAAACGCATGGTTCCTTCCCTTTTAGTGCTTAATCTATTTCTTTGACAAAATAAATCATGAGAAAAACTGCAGATCTCATGAAGTTGCATTCCTCTTTTGAGAAGCACGTTCATGGTAGTGGTGGGGAGGGGGTGTGGAGGGAGAAGCCAACATCAACAGAAAACATTCACTTTGCTTGTGGATGTTCCCGTCACACATTAAGACTTTTAATACCTGTTTCTTATGTGTGTGTTCATTGTGACCAGTCCTTTCTCCGCACTGCCTCAGGTAGAGGGAGAACAGTATGTTGGTAAGAAACAGGCCACCGGAACAGCGTGAAATGAAATAAGATCCAAATTGAAATCGAAATTGAATATGAGAAAAGAAATGCACAGTGAAAAGAGGATATTAGAGCACCTGGGATGCATGATTTGTATTTCTTACAGTGTGTGTGTATGCTGCTTTCAAATAAAAATTAAGTTATTGTTCTACAGTTGTTAAAAAATACATATTTAGGGATCAGTGTGCTGTTGCCTGTCTTCTATGTGTGTCTTGCAGCAGTTTTATTTAATTTTTTTTTGGCCTTGAAGTGATCTGTCTGTCTGTCTATCTATCTATCTATCTATCTATCTATCTATCTATCTATCTATCTATCTATCTATCTATTTATCTATCTATATTTTGCCAAGCCATCCATATCATCCACATTTTATAGCAACACCTTCCTTTACAACTGTCCTAGACTTCATGGTTAGAAACCCGCCCCCCTCCCTTCCCCTTATAACCTTTCCCAAATAGGCTCCCATCTGACCAAATTCTGCTGCTCCCTCTTGTGGCAAATATGCTCCCTGACTTTCTCTAGATCCCAGAATCCTACATAGATAACTCCCTTAAATGTCTATCATTTCAGCTCTAATTCTCAGTAGGAATTGTGGCTAACCAGGCCAGTGGGTTGCTGAACTAGCTGTTTCCACTTTTCTTTCTGAACAAAGGGATTTTCTGTTCCCTGGAGACATATCTGAGATTTAATGGAAGTAAATGTCAGGTGTTTTCTGACCCATTGGGGTGGACTAGATTCTGAAAATATGAGCTTTCAGAGTTTGCCTTTGAGATTTTGACTTGAACTCAGGGCTTAATATAGAGGGGCCTCGTTAAATATAGTGGGGTTATTTTCAATCTCTCTGTCTTTCTGCTCTTGTCCTTCCTTGCCTCTCATGTATACAAACATACCACGAAATACATTTTACATAGTATGTACTTTGAAGACTTAAACTCATCCATGAGTAGGTTCTCTGTACAACTTGTGAATTGAACAGCCATTTTCTGGCTTGGAAACTCCAAGAGTCAATGGTCCTGTGCACTTCTACCAGGAGGAGTTCAGGATTCAAGCAGGGAGATCTGGTGTCATCTTCCAGAGTGAATCAAGTTGGCAAGATAGTTGAAGGAAGTCTTTGATGCCCCAAGTGTTACTTGTAGACTCTCTTTTTCTTTGTCCTTTGAAAATTTCCTAAGCAAAAAAAGGTAAAATTGACACAGGTTTTAAAGAGAATTGCATTTTGACATTACATGAAACTTCCTAGCCAATCTCGCAAGAAGGGTAACATATGCAAGGAGAAAACGTAGGCCAGCCGAGGATCTGATATTCACACTATTAAAATCATTCACTTGAATAAAGGAATCTTATCTAGTGGATCCCTATTAAAATCCAACAGTATTCTCCAGAAAGAGCTACAGTAAATTCTCAAAAGCTATTATTCACCTATGCTCATTTTTGAACTTAGTCTGATTTAGGTAATTGGCTGGTAGAAGGTCCTGGATCCTAGAACACAAAAAGATATGGAAGAAATGAAAGAGGCTTAAAACTAGGTTGGTGCCCAGTAAGTGACCCAGAGGACTCCTCTGGTTGGGGAGTGTGATGGAGCAGAGTATCTGGGAAGAGAGCTGTTGATGGGAGGGGTAGAGGATAGCTAGAGAGAGGCAGCAGAATTTTCCTTAGTGGTAGAAATTGAGTCATTTCTTGAATGTTTAGTTGTTTCTATTCTTTGGAGAAATGGCAAAATGTTTTCCTGCAAGTGAATTGATATTCTTAAAAATCTTCAATGGGTTCTATTGTGCCATTGCATAATATTCACTGATAACCTAGAATGTGACAAAAGGCCTCTAGAAAACTAAATGTAAATATGAGTCCAAATTAATTTTTTTGAAAAAAGACAGACAGGAAAAGTATCACTCTGCAGATGTCCATGCATTTGAAGCCAGAGTGGTGCCTTGGTTAATTCCACTGTGAGATGAGATCAGAGAGCAAGATAGTAATTCAGTAATTGACATCAATTCAACTAAGACATGCGCTCCATGTATGCAAAGGCCTGCAGTGGACATTTCAGGAGTGCAGATGAGGAAGAGAAGTTATGTGAAATTTGCTGCCATTGTGACATGTGTGAAATATGTCAGCTATGTACTTGTTTTCTCATTTTGACTAAGATAGATCATTATTTTTCAGCCAAAGTAATGGAGGAGTTAAAAAGAGAAAGAACTTTGGGCATAGTTTCATGGAGAAGTTCACATTTAGTTCATTCTCAAAGAATGTAAAATATAAAAAAAAACAAATTGGGGCTCTTTGTGAAAAATGTAAACCCTGCTCATCTAATTTGTGACAAGACCAGCCCTGAATCATTGGTCAAGGCCATTTCCAGGCTCTTCTGATCTGCTGTATTCCAATCAGGGCCATGCCACAAGGATTGTGTATCTAGAGACAAGAATGGCATCATAAGCCACTGCACAACTGTATTTTGCATATGGGGGTAACATTTCGTATGAGCTAGCAGAGAGAGGATTCCATAGTCAGAGGTGAGGGCTGCCTGTTCCTCCCTTAACTTTGGCTTTGTTTCCATCCACATTCAGAGTTGATTTTGCTTAGTGGTTTATCACTGATGTTCGTATGCTTTCTTGATTGAAAATTTCCAGCTTCTCATTTCATCTGATACCCTTTAAATCATAGGGCTCAGTGTCATCCTTTGGGTCTCTGCTCAATAGAGAACATCCATTTGCCATGCTGACATTGCTGGGATTAGAGGAATTGATGGTGGATGATGGAACTGTGTTCTTTGGAGAAGCTGTACTTGAATAGTAGAGCTGAACATTGGGTTTCCCAAAAGAAGCCCCCACATGCTACATCTAAACCTACACCATCTCTATGTATTATACTTGGAGAGATGCCACCTCTCCAAAGTTTCAAGTGACTCTCCTGAACTAATCTTTCATATATTTAAGGTTTGGGATGGGGCTGGGGGATCCTAGAACTAAAGTTTGTGTCTTGGTGTTGGGTGGAGTTTGTGGTTCTTTTTCCATAATTC
>NW_027204826.1:0-52500 GCF_024711535.1 Dipodomys merriami
GGCTTGTACAGGGCTCTGTGATCGTGGCCCAGACCAGTCAAGGAGCAGCTGGTTAGACAAGACTCTGTGAGGTTGGCCCGGGCCAGTCAAGGAGGAGCTGGCGTGGACAGGGCTCTGTGAGGCTGGCCCGGTTGGGTGCAGGGCAGCTGGCTTGGATAAGACTCTGTGAGGCTCACCCTGCCCAGTCTAGGAGGAGCTTGCTTGGACAGGGCTCTTTAAGGCTGGCCTGTATCAGTCAGGTAGCACTGCCTTGGACAGAGCTAGGTGCAGGCCGGTCCTGGTGGTGCTGGCTTGTACAGGGCTCTGTGCGGATGGGCCGTTCTGGTCCAGGAGGAGCTGTCTTGGACAGGGCTCTCTGAGGCTGGCCTGGGCCGGTCAATGTGGCCCTGGCTTTAACAGGATTCTGTGAGCCTGGCCCGGGCTACTCCAGCTGGGGCTGGCTTGGACAAGGCCCTGTTAGACTGGCTGGGTCCAGTCCAGGCAGTGCTGGCTTGGACAAGTCTCTGTGAGGCGGCTCCATTCCATTCTAGGAAGAGCTGGCTTGTACAGGGCTCTGTGATGGAGGCCCACGCTGGTCAAGGAGCTTAGACAAGACTCTGTGAGGTTGGCCCAGGCCATTCAAGGAGGAGCTGGTGTGGACAGGGCTCTGTGAGGCTGGCCCCGTCAGGTGCAGGGCAGCTGGCTTGGACAAGACTCTGTGAGGCTGGCCTGGCCCAGTCTAGGAGGAGCTGGCTTGGACAGGGCTCTGTGAGGCTGGCACCCATCGGTCCAGCCAGCGCAGGGCTCAAAAGGCTGTCCCCCGGCTGGTCTAGGTGGCCCTGATTGGACAGGGCTCTGTGAGCCTGGCCTGAACCGGTCCAGGCAGTGCTGGCTTGCAAAGTGCTCTGTGAGGCTGGTGCAGTCTGGTGCAGTTGAAGGTGGCATGGACAGGGCTTTGTGAGGCTGGCCCAGGCCGGTCAAGGAGCAGATGGCTTGGAAAAGTCTCTGTGAGGTTGGCCCGGGCCAGTCTAGGAGGAGCTGGCTTGGACAGGGCTCTGGGAGGCTGGACCGGGCCAGTCTTGGAGGAGCTGTCTTGGACAGGGCTCTGTGAGGCTGGCCTGGTCCGGTCCAGGAGGAGATGGCTTAGACAAGGCTCTGTAATGCTGGTCCAGACCAGACTAGAAAGAGCTGGTCCCCATCGGTCTAGGCGGCCCTGGCTTGGACAGGGCTCTGTGAGCCCAGCCCGTGCTGGTCCAGGAGGAGCTGGCTTGGACAGGGCTCTGTGAGGCTGGCCCGGCCCAGTCTAGGAGGAGCTGCTTTGGGCAGGGCTTTTTGAGGCTGGCCCTCATCAGTCCAGGCAGTGCTGGCTTGGACAGGGCTCAAAAAGCTGTCCTGGGCTGGTCCTGGTGGCCCTGGTTTGGACAGGGCTCTGTGAGCCTGGCCGGGGCCAGTCCAGGCAGTGCTGGCTTGGACAGGGCTCTGTGAGGCTGGTCCAGTCCGGTCCAGGAGAAATTGGCTTGGACAGGGATCTCTGAGGCTGGCCTTGGCCGGTCCAGGTGGCCCTGGCTTGGACAGGGCCCTGTTAGACTGGCCCAGTCGAGTCCAGGAGGAGCTGGCTTAGACAAGTCTCTGTGAGGCAGATCCATTCCAGTCTAGGAGGAGCTGGCTTGAACAGGAATCTGTGATGGTGGCCCAGCTGATCCAGGTGGTGCTGGCTTGGACAGGACTCTGTTAGTCTGGCCCAGGCAGTGCTGTCTTGGACAGGGTTCTGTGAACCTGGCCTGTGCTGGTCCAAATGGAGCTGGCATGGACAGGGCTCTGTGAGCCAGACCCGTGCCAGTCCAGGAGGAGCTGGCTTGGACAATGCTCTGTGAGGCAAGCTCGGGCCAGTCTAAAAGGAGCTGTCTAGGACAAGACTCTGTGAGGATGGCCCGGGCCAATCACAGTGGTCATGGCTTGGACAGGATTTTGTGAGCCTCTCCCCTGCCGGTCCAGGCAGTACTGGCTTGGACAGCGCACTGTGATCCTGGCCTGCATCGGTCCAGGCGGCGTTGGCTTAGACAGGGCTCTGTGAGCTGATCCGGGCTGATCCAGGCAGCACTGGCTTGGAGAGGGCTCTGTGAGGCTGTTGAAGGCCATTCCTGGTGGCACTGGCTTGGACATGGCTCTGTTAGGCTGCCCAGGTCTGGTCCAGGTGGTGCTGGCTTGGACAGGGATTTGTGAGGCTGGCCCGGGCCTGTCCAGGTGGTGCTGGCTTGTACAGGACTCTCTGAGCCTGGCCTGGGCCACTTCAGGCAGAGCTGACATGGACAGGGCTCTATGAGGCTGGCCTGGGCTGGTCCAGGCAGAACTAGCTTGGACAGGACTTTGTGAGCTAGCAATGGGCCTGTCCAGGGGGTGTTGACTTGGACAGGACTCTATTAGCATGGCCATGGCTGGTCCAGATCGTGCTGGCTTGGACAAGGCTCTGTGAGGCTGGACCTGGCCAGTCTAGGAGGAACTAGCTTCGACAGGGTTCTGTGAGGCTGCCTGGGCCAGGTGGCTCTGGCTTAAACAGGACTCTTAGCCTGGCCCGGGCTGGACCAGGCCGTGCTGTCTTGGACAAGGTTCTGTGACCCTGGCCCGCCCCTGTCCAAGTGGTGCTGGCTTGGACAGGGCTTGTGATGCTGGCCCCGGGCTGGTCCAGGAGGAGCTGGCTTCGACAGGGCTCTGTGAGGCTGGCCCAGTCTGCTCCAGGACAAGCTGGCTTGGACAGAGCTCTGTGAGTCTGTCCACAGCCAGACCAGGAGGACCTGGCTTGAACAGTGTTCTGTGAGGTTGGCCTGGTCCGGTCCAGGTGGCGCTGGCTTGGACAGGGCTCTGTGAGTCTGGTGCAGGCTGGTCCAGGTGGCACTGGCTTGGTCAAGGCTCTGTGAGGCTGGCCCAGTCAGGTCGAGGAGCAGCTGGCTTGGAGAAGACTCTGTGAGGCTGGCCCGGCCCAGTCTAGGAGGAGCTGGCTTAGACAGGGCTCTTTGAGGTTGGCCCCATTGGTCCAGGCGGCACTGGCTTGGACAGGGTTCCAAAGGCTGTCCCCCGGCTGGTCCAGGCAGCCCTGGCTTGGACAGGGCTCTGTGAGCCTGACCCCCGTTGTTCCAGGCAGTGCTGGCTTGGACAGGGCACTGTGAGGCTGGCCCAGGCCAGTGCAGGTGTGGCTGGCTTGGACAGGACTTTGAGAGCCTGTCCCGTGCTGGTCCAGGCAGTACTGGCATGGACAGGACTTTGAGAGAGTGTCCCACGCCGATCCAGTCAGTACTGGCTTGGACAGGGCCCTGTGAGCCTATCCCGGGTCTGTCCAGGTGGCGCTGGCTTGGACAGGGCTCCAAGAGGCTGGTGCAGGCTGGTCCTGGTGGTGCTGGTTTCGACAGGACTCTGTTAGGCTGCTCCAGTGTGGACCAGGAGGAGCTGTTTTGGACAGGGCTCTGTGAGGCTGACCCAGGCCTGTCCAGGCAGCACTAACTTGGACAGGACTCTCTGAGCCTGGCCTGGGCCACTTCAGGCAGAGCTGGCTTGGACAGGGCTCTCTGAGGTGGGTGCAGTCTGGTCCAGTTGGCGCTGGCTTGGACAGGGCTCTGTGAGGCTGGCCCAGTCCGGTCCAGGAGGAGTTGGCTTGGACAAAGCCCTGTGAGGCTTGCCCAGGCTGGTCCAGGAAGCTCTGGCTTAAACAAGTCTCTGTGAGGTTGGGCTGTTCCATCTGGGAGGAGTTGGCTTGGACAGAGCACTGTGAGTCTGCTGTAGGCTGGTCCAGGTGGCACTGGCTTGGACAGGGTTTGTGAGGCTGGCCTGGTCAGATCGAGGAGCAGCTGGCTTGAACAAGACTCTCTGAGGCTGGCCTGGCCCAGTCTAGGAGGAGCTGGCTTGGACAAGGATCTTTTTCTGGCCCTCATTGTTCCAGGCGGCGCTGGCTTGGACAGGGCTCAAAAAGCTGTCGGCGGGCTGGTCCAGGTGGCCCTGGCTTAGACAGGGTTCTGTGAGCCTGGCCCACGCTGGTCTAGGCAGTGCTGGCTTGGACTGGGCTTGGTAGTCTGGCCCAGTACAGTCCAGTTGACGCTGGCTTGGACAGGGCTTGGTGGCCTGGCCGGGCTGGTCCAGGCGGTACTGGCTTGGACAGGGCTCTGTGAGCCTGGCCATAGCCAGTCCAGGAGGAGCTGGCTTGAGCAGGGCTCTGTGAGGCTGGCCCAGTCCATTCCAGGAGCAGCTGGCTTGGACAAGACTCTGTGAGGTTGGCCCAGGCCAGTCTAGGAGGAGCTGGCTTGGACCGGGCTCTTTTAGGCTGCCCCGGTCCGGTTCAGGAGGAGCTGGCTTGGACAGGGTTCTGTGAGGCTGGACCAGGCTAGTTCAGATGGGGCTGGCTTGGACAGGGCCCTGTTAGACTGGCCAGGTCCGGTCCAGGAGGAGCTGGCTTAGACAACTCTCTGTGAGGCAGGTCCGTTTCAGTCTAGGAGGAGCTGGCTTGGACAGGGCTCTATGATTGTGGCCCTTGCCGATCCAGATGGCGCTCGCTTGTACAGGACTCTGTTAGCCTGGCCCGGTCCTGATCAAGTGGTGCTGTCTTGGACAGGGTTCTGTGAACCTGGCCCGCACCAGTCCAAGTGGCGCTTGCTTGGACAGGGCTTGCGCAGCTGTTCCCGGGCTGGTCCAGGAGGAGCTGGCTTGGACAGGGCTCTGTGAGACTGGCCCGGCCCAGTCTAGGAGGAACTGGCTTGGACAGGGCTCTTTGAGGCTGGCCCCCATCGGTCCAGGCGGCGCTGGCTTGGACAGAGCTCAAGAGGCTGTCCCCAGGCTGGTCCAGGTGACCATGGCTTGGACAATGCTCTGTGAGGCTGGTCCGGTCCAGTTAAGGAACAGTTGGCTTTGACAAGACTCAGTACCATTGGCCCGTTCTACTCTAGGTGGAGCTGGCTTTCACAAGGCTCTGTGAGGCTGGACCAGGCCAGTCTAGGAGGAGCTGGCTTTGATAGGGATCTGTTAGGCTGGCCCGGCCCAGTCTAGGAGGAGCTGGCTTGGACAGGACTCTGTTAGGCTGGCCTGGTCCAATCCAGGCAGCGCTGGCTTGGACAGGGCTCTGTGAGTCTGGTGCAGGCTGGTCCAGGTGGCGCTGGCTTAGACAGAGCTCTGTGAGACTGGCCCGGTATGGTCCAGGTGATACTGGCTTGGACAGGGCTGCATGAGATTGGCCCAGGACGGTCCAGGTGGCGCTGGCTTGAACAGGACTCTGAGAGCCAGGCCCGGTCCAGTCAAGGAGCAGCTGGCTTGGACAAGACTCTGTGAGGTTGGCCCGGGCCAGTCTAGGAGCAACTGGGTTGGACAGGGCTCTGTGAGGTTCTCCCAGGCCGGTCCAGGCAGTGCTGGCTAGGACAGGATTTTGTGAGCCTGTCCCTCATTGGTCCAGGTGGCGCTGGCTTGGACAGGACTCAGTCTGTCCCGGGCCAGTCCAGGGGGTGCAGGCTTGGACAGGACTCTCTGAGCCTGGCCTGGTCCGCTTCAGATGGTGCTGCCTTTGACAGGGCTCTGTGAGGCCGGCCATGGACTGGTCCAGGAGGAGCTTGATTGAACAAGGCTTTGTGAAGCTAGACTGGTCCAGTCTAGGAGCAGCTGGCTTCAAAAGGGATCTGTGAGGCTGGCCCGGGCCAGTCTAGGTGGCGCTGGCTTGGACAAGGCTCTGTGAGGCTGGACCAGGCGAGTCATGGAGGGTCTGGCTTGGACAGGGCTCTGTGAGCCTGGTACAGGCCAGTCCACGTGGCACTGGATTGGACAGGGCTGTGTGAAGCTGTCCTGGGCAGGTCCAGGTGGCCCTGACTTGTACAGGACCCTGTTAGCCTGCCCTGGGCCGGTTCAGGTAGTGCTGTCTTGGACAGGGCTCGTGAGCTGGCCCCGGGCTGGTCCAGGAGGATCTGTCTTGGACAGGGCTCTGCGAACCTGGCCCAGGCCAGTCCAGGTGGTGCTGCTTGGACAGGGCTCTGTGAGGTTGGTGTAGGCTGGTCCAGGTGGCGCTGGCTTGGACAAGGCTCTGTGAGGCTGTACCGGGACAGTCTAGGAGGAGCTGCCTTGGACAAGGCTCTGTGAGGCTGGACCGGGCCAGTCGTGGAGGAGCTGGCTTCGACAGGGATCTGTGAGGCTGGCCCAGGCTGGTCCAGGAGGAGCAGGCTTAGACAGGGCTCTGTGAGGTTCGTTTGGTCCGGTCCAGGGGGTGCTGGCTTGGACAGGACTTTGTGAGCCTGGCCCGAGCTGGACTAGGCGATGCTGGTATGGACAGGGCTCTGTGAGGCTGGTGCAGGTGGCAATGGCTTGGACAGGGCTCTGTGAGGCTGGCCCACGTTGGTCCAGGTGGTGCTGGCTTGGACAGGGCTCTGTGAGCCTGGCCTGCACCAGTCCAGGCAGTGCTGGCTTGGACAGGGCTCAGTGAGTCTGGCCTGGTCCGGTCCAGGAGGATCTGGCTTGGACAAGGCTCTGTGAGGCTGGACCAGGCCAGTCTAGGAGGAGCTGCATTGGAAAAGACTATGTGAGGCTGGACCAGGCCAGTCTTGGAGGAGCTGTCTTGGACAGGGCTCTGTGAGCCTGGCCCAGGCCAGTCCAGGTGGCACTGGCTTGGACAGGACTCTGTGAACCTGGCCTGGGCCTGTCCAGGCGGCGCAAGTTTGGACAGGGCTCCATGATTCTGGCCACAGCTGGTCCAGAAGGAGCTGGCATGGACAGGGCTCTGTGAGGCTGGCCCGATCTGCTCCAGGAGGAGCTGGCTTAGACAAGTCTCTGTGAGGCTGGACTGGGCCAGTGTAGGAGGAGCTGGCTTGGACAAGGTTCTGTGAGCCTGGCCCGTGCTGGTCCAGGTGGGGCTGTCTTGGACAGGGCTCCTGAGGCAGGCCACGTGCTGGTCCAGGAGGAGCTGGCTTGGACAGGGTTCTGTGAGGCTGGCCCAGGCCAGGCCCGTGTCGGTCCAGGCGGCGCTGGCTTGGTCAGGGCTCGTGAGGCTGACCCCGGGCTGATCCAGGCTGCCCTGTCTTGGACAAGGCTCTGTGAGCCTGGCCCATGCCAGGCCAGGCAGTGCTAGCTTAAGACAGGGCTCGATGAGTCTGGCCTGGTGTGGTCCACTTGTCGCTGCCTTGGACAGGGCTCTGTGAGCCTGGCCCAGGCCAGTCCAGGAGGAGCTGGCTTGTACAGGACTCTGTGAGGCTGGCACAGGCCAGTCCAGGTGGCGCTGGCTTGGACAGAGCTCTGTGAAGCTGGTCCAGTCCGGTCCAGGAGGAGCTGGCTTGGACAAGGCTCTGTGAGGCTAGACTGGGTCAGTCTAGGAGGAGCTGGCTTGGAAAGGGATCTGTGAGGCTGGCCCTGCTGGACCAGGTGGCGTTGGCTTGGACACGACTCTGTTAGCCTGGCCCTGGCCAGTCCAGGTGGCGCTGGCTTGGACAGGACTCTGTCAGCCTGTCCTGGGCCCGGTCCAGGCGGTGCTGGTTTGGACAGAGCTCTGTGAGTCTGGCTACGACCAGTCCAGGAGGAGCTGTCTCAGACAGTGCTCTGTGAGCCTGGCCCACATCAGTCCAGGTGATGCTATCTTGGACGAGGCTCTGTGAGCCTGGCCCAGGCTGGTCCAGGTGGCCCTGGCTTGGACAGAGCTCTGTGAGCCTGGCCCAGAGCTGGTCCTGGCAGTGCTGGCTTGGACAGGGTTCTGTGAGGCTGGTGCAGGCCGGTCCAGGTGGCGTTGGCTTGGATGGGGCTCTGTTAGGCTGGCCAGGTCCAGTCTAGGAGTAGCTGGCTTGGAGAGGGCTCTGTGAGGCTGGCCTGGGATGGTCCAGGTGGTGCTGGCTTGGACAGGACTCTCTGAGCCTGGCCCGGGCCGGTCCAGGTTGAACCACATATCCAGCTCTGCTTTTTGCTGGCTATTTTGGAGTGCAAGCCCTGTAGAGTTTTCTGCCCCAGCTTGCTTTGAACTGTGATCTTCTGGATCTCAGGCTTTTAAGTAGTTAGGATTCCAAACTGGTTGGATTCAGTTTATTTTAAAGAAAGGGCTCAGCCGGGCGCCGGTAGCTCATGCCTGTAATCCTAGCTACTCAGGAGGCTGAGATCTGAGGATCACGGTTCAAAGCCAGCCCGGGCAGATAAGTCCATGAGACTCATCTCCAATAAACCACTAGAAAACCAGAAGTGGTGCTGTGGCTCAAGTGGTAGAGCACTGGCCTTGAGCTGAAGAGCACAGGGACAGCGCCCAAGCCCAGAGTTCAAGTGCCAGGACTGACCAAAAAAAAAAAAAAAAAAAGAAAGGATTCTACTTTTTAGTTTGAACATGGCCACAGTGAGTGTTGTAAACATGTGATGTTTGAGAATGATGGAGGCTGTCATTGCTCTAGGCTGCAAGTGTAAATCACAGATGTGACTTTGTGGTTAACAGCTTGAGTCCACGGAGACAGAAATACATAAACTTGTACAAATGAGAAAACTCAGAACTGTCAAATTTATAGCCCTACCTTGTTTTTTTAACAAATATCAATCAATATTTACGGTGCATTGTATGCATAAAATATATATGATATTTTTATTTATAAATATAGTAAACATGCTGAGTTCAACAAACATTCTTGGTATGTGGGGCTTTTTTCCTCATGGGAATGAATTGTTCCTTGCTTCTTTTTAGAAAAAGATGTTACCATCTTTGAGATTTTTATGAGCTCTTTTCACATGGATAAAATAGCTTTGGGTGGTTGGAGACATGGATGCTTTTGTGTATTGCTATCATTTATCAGGGGGATGTAGCTTGCCTATTAAAAAAAAACTTGTCTTGCCCGAAAGAAGCTTGATGCATGGATTGGTTCCCAGTCGTCCTGCAAGCCCGCGGGCCCTACCACCTTCCTCCCTGCCTCCCAGAGCACAGCCCAGATCTGGGGTGAAGGCCTGGGCAAAGCGGCTTGGAGAGCAAGGGAGGGAGGGAAGAAGGGCTGATGGGCAGGTGGGCCATAGGAGCGCCAGTTCCTATCTGGCGGTTCTGTTGGACCTGGCTGTCCGGCTGTCGCACTCGGCTGCTCCCTGCTCATATGGGGTCTTCTGCAAGGGGCTGACCCACACGCTGCTCATCTTCTTCAACCTGGCTTGGTGGCTGAGCATCAAATTCTGCTGCCTGTACATCATGGCTTCCATGATGCTCAACGTTGCACCTGTAGGTTCATATTGAGATCCACTGAAACCCCCTCTGCCAGACTCTCAGGTGCCCCCTCCCCAGGCTCATTGCATCAGAGAAAACAAACATGAACATTGGAAAAGGGACCCTGGACACCTGCCTGGTAGAAGCCCAGAGGCTGGGAGGGGATGACTTGGACACACTGTGGTGTAGCCTTAAGAATCAGATACAGATGGGGAGGGGGAGCCCCTGCTCTGCACATGTGGGGGTAAAGCCACCTAGAGTTGATGGCAGTGGAAATTTCCAGGATGAGCAACAGACGTGAAGCGTGGTTGGAGCCAGGCTGGCCTCTTGCTTCACTGGGCCAACAAAGTGTCCCTGGGTCTGAAGGAGCTGATAGGAAAAAGTTCAGCCCCAGCTGCTCTGAGCCAGGCCATGGGGCCGTGTGATGCCTTGTGATGCTGTGTGCATGTGTGTGTGTGTGTCCACTATTCCTGCAGAAGAAGTTTGCTAGGGAAGCTCTCAGGTGGGACTGGCCAAAAAGATGGCCTGGAGCCCCCAACAGCCACAGAGGATCGCACCGCAAGGGAGAGCTCTGGGTATCAGGAAGGCCCTCCATGTGTGAAGCCAGAGGTTTTAAAGGGGAACCACAAACTGCTTTCCCCAGTGGGCTGGACCTACCTGTCCCCTTGTCCCAGCTGTCTGCAAGGCCACCTACCTGGCCTGAATGTCTCCCTGAGGGTGAAACCAGATGTGCTTCTCCTGTTTCCAGAGTGAACAATTGGGTACAAGAAAATTCTTCCAAGTGGCAAAACTACATCAAGTGGTTTGCAGACAGCATTGGGGATATTGGCACTGCAGTTTTCAAATTAGCAAATCCCTTATGCCATAGTTAAGGTACAGTCAGAACAGTAAAAATGCCAGATTAAAAATTTTAAGCATTGTCTTCTAATTAATTCTTTTGAATCAGTCTGGATTATATATGCTGCTGCCTCATGAAACCAGACAAAACAGGTTGGCAAGTTTACCCTCACTCCAAGCCATTCATCTAGGAAGAGGATTTGGAACATGTTTTAAATTGTGCTTGACAGACAATCAGACTTGGGGAAGTCTCTCAGGAGAGGATTACTCGATGGTAGCTTGTCTGATGCCAGCATGAAGTACCATGGATTTCTGGATCTCCAGTGTCCACCCTGCAAGCTTCAGTCCTAAGCTCCATCTGTTGTTACTTCAGCTTGTCCCTAATCACCTTATGGGAGTGGAAATGAGCCACATTGACCCCTCTGCTCTGATGAAGACTTGCTGAGTCCATGGCAAACTGTGCATTTTGGAAAATTATTTTGACCTGCAGCAAAGTTTGATTTCCTTTCTCATACCCTCTACCTTCCAGCTTGAAATGCAGTTTGAAGAGAGACCTGATGGTGAAAGTTGCAATATTAAATTAGCATAATCTTCTCAAATTAGGAACCTGAGCAGTGTCCAGAAACGGAGCTCTGACTCAAGTGGTAGAGAGCCAGTCTTGAACACAAGAGCTAAGATACAGTAGCCAGGCCCACTAAACAAAAGTCCAAATGGAGCATAATTTAAGCACTTAGGGAGTGAATGCATTCATAAAAGTCGGTATACACTTTTATTTATTATGATGCTCATGATTTTGGCAGTCTTTGGGGGTTTAACTCAGGGCCTTATGTTTATAAGACTGCCATGATCCCATAAACCCATAATTACAGCACTGTTCTTTGCTGGATAGTTTTAGGGTCCTATTTTCTGCAAAATATGCACCTGAGCTGCCATCTGTAATCTCTACCTATTCACTACTGTGTCCAGCTTCCTTCTATAGAAAAAGTCTCTGGACATTTTCTCTCTGGGTTGGCTTAGCATTGAGATCTGCCCCATGTCAGCTTCTACATGGGAATGATAGGTGCACATCATGCTGTGCAGCTGTAGTTCAGTCCTTCAATTTTTGGCTTCCTAACTAACAAGAATTACAAACATGAATCACCAACACCTACATTATAAGCATTTTTTAAAATAGATTGCCTTCATTTGTTTTTTCATTGTATATCTTTCTCCCCTTGTAGTATTACTTGGTTCAAATGAAGTTTTTACCAGTATGCTGTAACATATGCAAGCCACACATCAAATAGAATCTGATCAAAATCATAATTGATAAATGATGGATACAAAGAGACCTGAGAATATTTGAATTTTTTATGAAAGTTTATTTTTCTTTTTGAAACCAAGTTTGCCCTACAGTAAAATTCCTTTGAAACAATTCCAAAAGCAAGGTCATTCATAGTAAAAATTTGGAAGTTACTTCAATATTCACATTATATATCTGTTAAATAAAGGTGCATTATATATCACTTAGTATTTTTAAATGTTTTGACATACTATTAACTGCAAAAAGCAAATCTGTATACAAATTATGATTGCAACCACACACACACACACACACACACACACACACACACACACACACACACACAATATCTATTCAAAAATGTGAAAAGCTAAGCTGGGTGCCAGTGGCTCATGCCTATAATCCTAGCTACTCAGAAGGATGAGATTTGAGGATCATGGCTCAATGCCAGCCCGAGCAGAAAAGTCCATGTGACTTTAATCTCCAATAAACTACTCAGAAAAAGCCAGAAATGGTGCTCAAGTAGTAGTGTGCTAACCTTGAGCACATAGAGGCTCAGGGACAGAGCCCAGGCCTTGAGTACAATCCCCATATATGCCAAAAAAGAAAAAAACTGAAAGGAAATGGTTATATACTTTAATTATGAATTAATATAGGAAAAATAACACACACATAATTAAAATAACATCTATATTATGTTAAAGTATATGCTTTATATATATACTTAAAATATATACGTAAAAGTATAAAGTAATATATATATAACTTTGATTATAGAATAAAATTACATATATACATATTATAAAGTAACATATATATTAATTTAATTACAGAAAGAAATTTATAACATTTAAGTGAAATTAAGCCCAGAAGGAAACTAATATCTGAACAAACCCTGGTGTTGAGACATAGCTTTCTTTGCCCATCTCTAGGTTATCACAGGCTTTTTCTCAATGCTCATATCACGTATTTTTCATGTTACTTAAAGCTTCCACATGTTAATATAATTTGTGTGTGTGAAAGAGAGAGCGAGACCCCAACCACATGATAAGAGCAATGACCTGTCTCTGGAACTCAGAATTTAGAACCATTCCCCAAGTGTCCCACAGGAGTAATTTAACATTTAGATATTCTTTTAAATTATTCTTTTACAACGTAATAAACATGTATAAGACAGCTACTGCATACTATGTTTCATATAAAATATCAGTGTATGAGACAAAAACTATTATGCCTTTTTATATATTAGAAAGTAGAGGTGGGTCTGGGAAGGTGGCTTAGTGATAGAGTGCTTGCCTTGCATGCATGAGGCCCTGGGTTCGATTCCTCAGCACCACATAAACAGAAAAGGCTGGAAGTGGTCCTGTGGCTCAAGTGGTAGAGTGCTAGCCTTGAGCTGAAGAGTTCAGAGACAGCGCCCAGCCCAACAGTTCAAGCCCCACTACTGACCAAAACAAAAAACAAAGACAGAAAAAAAAGAAACTAAGTAAGTAGAGGAACAGAATAAATAACTTCCAAGAGTGCAACAGCTAACTAGAGATGGAATGAGGATATGAACCTAAGCCTAGTTCACAAACTCTCTGAAGCTATGACTTGGGATTTTAGAACTGAGTTTGAACAGAAACTGCTGTTGTCTCCAAGATGCTTTTAGTGGCACTAGTTACAGTGAGAATGCAGATGATGGTGGCTCATAGAGAATCAGTTAGTAGTTTGGCATTGCTCAGGAGACACTTAAGTCAACTTAATTCTTGTTTACCTCACGATTAGCCCTTTCTCCAAGTATTTCCCATGTGCAGAATACTAGTTTCTACTCATCCTCCATTTACAAGCCCAACACTGTAGGAACCAAACTTTTTGTCCCTAAATTGCAGGTGGTCAAATAAAATAGCAGTAATAACTAGTTTTCCAAATGCAGCCAGAAGTTATTAAGCTAAAAAATATTGCAAAGTTTTTTGCCAAATATTCTTTGGGTTTTAAAAAAATAGTTAATAAAGTACCACATACAAAAACATGTAACAAATGGTATCATGAGCATCTGACACTCACCATTTAGTTTAAATATTAAGCAACCAGAATTTTTACAGTCTTTGAGGATATGCCTCTAATACCATCCTAACCCCAACAGCACCCAAACCCCAATCCAGAGATCATCACTATCCTGAATTGTGTTTCCCATTCCCTTGCTTTTCTTCATGTCTTTGGAGAGTTTATATAAATAGAATGAAACCAAATATGCTTTTCTGCAACTTGCTTTTATCACTAAATATTGTATCATTATGATTTACCCAATATTGATCTCAATGGCTAGAGATTACTTTCTCTGCTATGTAATATTCCATTGTCTAAGTATACAAATATACCATCATGTATTCATGCATCCTATTGTATATTTACATCATTTCCTGTTCTTTTATCCTTAGCAATAATGCAGCCACATTGCACATGTCTTCTTGTATACTTGTTAGGAAGATGGATCTAACATTTAAATGGTTGATTCAAAAGTATGCCCAACTTCAATTTTATTAGTCAATGCCATTGCTGCTCTAAACCTGTATACACCTGTGACTCCCATTGCTGGAAAGCCCTTTCTGGAGTATGTATTGTTTAGTTTCTTCAGTCCAACAGGTGCTCTGATTTAATTTGAGATTCTCAGATAAGAAGAATAAGCTTATTTCTTGTCTGTTTCTATGATAGGACTATTTAAATATATGTCCACTTTTCCACCAGAGGGATGGTTCTGTCCATAGAATGCTGTGATGAAGGATGAAGAATTACTCATGAAACAATATATTGCCCAGAAGAAACGAGTTTAATCAGCAGACACGTTCCAACTGCAGTCTTTTCGACCCCCATTTTTTTTAGGGGCTAAAACACTTTCTTGGGAAAGGTCTTGGTTGCAGATCAAAGGTCTCATTCCAAAGGACTGTTAACAGGATGTAGTCAGATAAGTACACTCAGGCATTTATCCTGTCTTTTGGCAGGATTATGGCAGAAAATCAAATAGGCATCAGGAATCTTGAGTCTTTACTCAGACACCAGATAAACATTCATACCAACAGTAGTTTCCTGCTGGTATCGGGGACACTCCATGCACACTGTGCACTCATACTTCCTGTTCCCAAGCATAGTTCTCATGAGGCTAGAGGGTTACACATATCTCCTGTTTTCATTTTTGAAACAGCCATTTGTTGTTGTGAAGAAAGCAGTATGATCATCTTCATTCTATTCTGTTCTCTTCAGGATATAACATCACATATTACTTGAAAGACTGAAACAATAAGAACAATTATTCCCATAGCATATAATCCAAATATGTAAAGATTCAGTTCAGAAAAGTAATTTTTAAGGCTTAGCCAATTAAGACGGTCTTGTGGTTCCTTGAGTACTGACTGATAAATATAGCTTTGAAGCTCATTTACTTTAGTTAATTAGGAATGTAACATTTCCATTTCCTGGTGGAGGGAGTCAGAGAAAGCACCATGGAGATAACTTTTGTTTTTCTGATTAACAAATATTTTATTTAGCAATTTTGTATATAATTAGTTTCATACTTTTTAAGTATTTATTTATATTGTGAAAATAATGTACAGAGGGGCTACAATTACATGGGCAAGGTAATGCGTACATTTCTTATCAAGCATTGTTGCCTCCTTCTTTGTTTCCCCTTCCCATCTCCCACCTCCCCACCTCTGCCTTCACCCCTCCCCCCCACAAAGTTGTAAAGTTCATTTTTGGACATAATGTCTTGTACATCTCATTGTTGCAATGGGTCCCCCTGTATCCCTATTTAAACAATTTGTTTTTTCCCTTCTGCTCCCTAAATTATACCAACATCAAATATAATGAATGTGGGGTTATACCATGGGGGAGCGACATACAAAGCAACAGAGAAATCATCTTATAAATATGTTAGAAAAAAAACATTTGAATACTTGTCTTGGGGTTCATTTCACCTAGCATCAACTTGCCTGACCTTTTCTGCTTGTTTCAGGCATATAGTAGTTATTGCAAATAAGGGAAACCATGGGACCTATGCTTCTTTGGGTTTGGCTTACTTCACTTCATATAATTTTTTCCAAGTCTTTCCATTTCCTAACAAATGGGGAAATGTCATTCTTTCTGATGGAGGCATAGAATTCCATTGTGTGTATATATATATATATATATATATATATATATATATATATATATATATATATATATATATATATATATATATCACATTTTCTTGATCCATTCATCTACTAATGGGCATCTGGGTTGGTTCCATATCTTAGCTATGGCAACAAATAATGCTGCAATAAACATAGTCATGCTGGTAGCTTTATTATGATCTTATTTGTGATCATTTGGGTAAATGCCCAAAAATGGGATTGCTGGGTCATAGGGGAGTTCTATGTGGAGCCTTTAGAGGAACCTCCATACTACTTTCCAAAGTGGTTGAACAAGTTTACACTCCCACCACCAATGCAGTAAGGTTCCCTTCTGTCCACATCCCCTCCAGCATCTGTTGTTATTAGAGTTCTTGATTATAGCCATTCTAACTGGGGTGAGGTGGTATCTCAATGTTGTTTCCATTTGCATTTCTTTTATGGCTAGAACACCTCCCATCTAAGAAAAGCCCAGGACCAGATGAATTTACAGCAGAATTCTACAAGGCCTTCAAAGCAGAGCTCACACCAATACTCCTCCAACTCTTCAATGAAATTGAAAGAGAAAGTTCACTACCGAACACATTCTATGAAGCCATCATAGTCCTCATCCCAAAACCAGGCAGGGACTCATCAAAGAAAGAGAACTACAGACCCATTATTTGATGAACATTGATGCAAAACTTCTTAACAAAATTTTGGCTAATCGACTTCAACAATTCATGGAGATGTTTTATCACTAGTTTACAATCATGTTGGAAGGAATTATAAGGTAAAGGAGCCACACATTGTTTTTCAAAACCAGGATCATACTGAGTTACTGTCTCTCAAATAGAGCCTGCTGCCATTCAATGACTTACACTAAAACATCTAGCCTTGTCAGAATTATTTCGTCTGTATGAGTTTGCCTTACTCTTACTCCCTGAATTGAGTTATTATCAATAGTGGATAAGTAAGATAAAAACTGATTTTCAGGATTTCAGGGAGCTGAACTTGCTGGGTTCTTGCCAGGTCAACTTTCTATTTATGGCTGAGTTAAAGAACTGGTTTTTCCAGCTGTTGATAAATCTTGACACAGCTAGCCGGAACCACTAGAGACCTGTAGAAGAGAGAAGAGAGAATACAAGCATATAATAATATGTACTAATCCTTATTATAAGGTCCTTTCCAGAACCTGCTGCCTTGAAGGTCTTTTGCCAGGACTTTGGGTTCAAGTTACTTAAAAATGTATTTCAGCTGCTGCAAAACCATATTGGTCACAGTTTAAAATTTTTTAGAGTAAATGAGATTTTAGTTAATTGATCTCCAGGGGATATATCCTTATTTCCTAGCAACTCTACCACTTGAGCCATATCTCCACTTCTGTTTTGATTTTGGGTTGATTCAGGATAAGAATTCATGTTCTGCCCAGAGTGGCTTTGACCTGTGATCCTCAGATCCACAGCTCCCTAACTAGAGAGGATTACAAGCATGAGCCACTGCAGCCTGGTCATTATTACATTTTAATTGTTGTGGAATTCCCATATGACTAAAAATTTCTAAGAAGTGAAATCTGAAATGTTTAGTTGCTTCTCCACTTGATGGAATGGCATGGAATGAGAAATGAGAAAAGTATCAAGGAAAACAAAAACATAACATTGTCTCCAAAGGGAGGGGACATGAGTAATATCAGTCTGCCAAATGGTATTGGAAAGTAATTGTGCAGAGTTTACTAGATTTAATACTAAGTGCTTTCTCTTTTTTGTAAGTTTACATGCATTTTATACTTTTCTTGATATTTGGAAAGACAACTGACTATTATTTATCAAATTTTCGGTTTGACATCTATGCTTTTTATCAGTTTATATGTTCATTGTTTTTTGCTTTTTGTATTTCTCTAACAATTTTATCATTGACATAGTAATTTTTTTCTTTACCAGTAAATGTAATATTTGTTTGCTTTCCTAACTTTGTTATGCCAGCCAGCAATTCAGAAATCATGGTTAAACAAATAGGAGTAGACATCTTTGCTTTCTTTCTGTCTCTAAAGTGGATTCTTTTAATATTTCACTACTAAGTATTAAGTTTAACATTGGCAGTTCCTCTACATACTTTATTACTTTAACAATGTCTATATCTATACATAAATTTATAAACATTATCTTAAATGAATATTAATTTTTCTTTTATCATACGATTATAATTTTTTAATTGTGAAAATACCATATAGAAGGGTTCCAATTACATGGGCAAGGTAATCAGTACATTTCTTATCAAGCATTGTTGCCTCTTCTTTTTTTTCCTCTTACCATCCTTGCCTTCCCATCTCCCCCACCTGTATCCCCCGCCAAGTTGTAAAGTTCGTTTTTCCACATAATGTTTTGTACATCTCATTGTTGCAATGAGTCCACCTGTATTCCTATTTAAACAATTTGTTTTTTTTCCTTCCCCTCCCCAAATTATACCAACATCAAATACAGTGAAAACAGGGGTTATACTGTGGGGGAGGGACATATAAACCAACAAAGAAATCATATTATAAATACATTAGTGTATATAAATGTTACATAAACAAAAAATAAGCAAAGATAGTACATTTCTAGGATAGGGTAGCGTTAATTTCATTATAATATATTTCATTTCTACATATTGTTACTTTTCAAGTACATATTATACTTTTTCAAAAATTTGCATTTATTTTTACAATTGAGGTTGGCCTATAAGTCTATACTACATTTTGCTCTGACTCAATTTTGTCATCAAAATTTGATAACTTCACAGAGCAGTTAGCATTCTGCCTTTCATCTTATACTCTGGAATGATTGGCAAAATTATTTTTTTAGTTTTTTCAAAAAAATTAACTTTTCAAGCTGGTCATGTTAATATGCATTTATAATCCCAGTGATTCAGGAGACAGAGATCAGGGAAATTGTGATTAAAGGCTAGCCTAGTAAAAAGTTAAGACACCATTTCAGAGAATGCACTGTGTGGCATGTCTTAATCCCAGCTAAGTGGGAGGCCGAGATGAGAGTACTATGGATCATGGATAAAATCAGGAAACCCTATCCAAAAATAACTAAATCACAAGAATTCTGGGAGTATTGATAGATGGAAGAGTACTTGCTTAGTTGAATTAAATACCAATGTTACAAAGAAAAATAAAACCTTCTGACATCATAAACTTTTAGTATCATTATCTTCTACTTCATTTATTCATACACTCTGTTCATCTTTTCATGAATTCTTTAGTTGGCTGCCTTGTCCATTGATTTTTCAGGTTTTATTTTCTAATATAAGCATTTAAGGGTGTATATAATCAATCACACCCATCAGCTGTTCTATAATCGTTTTTGTATCATTCAGATCTAACACATCTTAATGTCTACCAGACAATAAGTTATGATCCATGAGTTCCTTGTTTTTATTTCTGTATGTAGTAACTTCATAGTTACTTTTCTTATTTATTTCTACCATTATTACACTAGGCTACATAATGTAAATATCGGTTAATTTTTACAAAGGCCCTTTAGGTTATAAAAATCCCTTACTTTTTTGAATGATTCACCTTATTTTCTATTTCTTTCTACATTGTTCAAGAAAAATTCTTATAAAAACTAACATGTTAAGCCAGGTGCCAGTGTCTCACGCCTGTAATCCTAGCTACTCTGAGGATTGCAGTTCAAAGCCAGCCCAGGCAGGAAAGTCCCTGAGAATCTTATCTCACATAAACCACCAGAAAACCAGAAATGGTGCTGTGGCTCAAGTGGTACAGCCCTATCATGGAGCTAAGGAACTGTCATTTGTTATCAAACTCAAAAATACTATGTTTATAATGCAATGTGAAAAGAGTGAAGGGTAATTAAGCTAATCTGAATTGGATCTTAAAATATATAAATACCAGTTCAAGAAAAATGTATGAAATCTGGAAGAAGATGAAAACACACATGCAATGGCATACAGGCCAAAAATGTGGAATGGTTTAATGTGAAGAATTACGAATTACATTCTTTCTTCAGTGCACCACTGCCCTATGAGATGAGGGGTCCCCTGGGGCAAACATGTATTGTACCTGCCATCTGATTACCTCTGAAGGCATTCACTAACCCACTGCCCAAAAGTAGATCTAACAGAAGAGCACTTTTATTTGAGGTCCTCAGTGCCTGAAAGGTTTGATTCTGCCCCTCCCCCCCGCCAAATAGCAATAAATTTGCTGGTGGTGCAATCCAATGACTACTGATTGGAATAAAAAGACAAAAGCTCTTCAAGCCATGGTTCCTGATTTATTTGATTTTAATTGACCATTAAACCTCTATATGGACAGCTCACATCTATGCTTTCACTGCTATTTTCAGCCCAGTGGAAAACATTTTATGAGCATAATAGGTACAAGAGACTGAGCTTACAAAGATGAATATGGTGACTCTAATTCTTGGGTAACTCAATGTTCACAAAAACACAATTCTTCACATCTAATTCATATCTTCACAACTTCTCTTTCCTATACCTTATCTCTCTGACAGTGTCAGGACCCAAAATATGTTTCTCTTCTCCTAGTATCCAACCTATTTTTTGTTTCTGTATATAGTCTCATTGTATTGGAGGAATTTCACAATCAATTTATTTGCTTTCAGATATAAATCTTACTAAACAAATAACCACATGGATACAAGTGATCTTTCTAAAGCACAAATCTAATCACTGAGTTCGCTTAAATTCTAACTTTAAAACCCCTCTCACAGGCACATGGATCCCTTCTCTTTCCCCTGACTAACCAGCTAATTATTGGTTCTGCTCCACCTAACAAATACTGATATCCAATCATACTCAAATACATTAATCTCTTACAGATTTTTGCCCCGGTAGTCTTTTCCTCAATTTAGTCCTACAAACCTTGGACTTGATTAATCTATCCATAGGCAATTGGCCATCGTACTTATATCAACTTATACATCCAAAATCAACATTACCCTTGTACTTACATGTCAAAGGCATGAAACAATATACCTGCCATTGATGGCTTTTCTGTATGCCAACAATGAGAAGAGTGCAGCTGAAATCAGGAAAGCAACTCCATTCATAATAGCCCCACACACAAAAAAAAAAAAAAACCTAGGAATTAACTTAACCACAGAAGTGGAGGACCTCTATGATGAAAACTTTAAAAACCTGAAAAAGGAAATAAAAACAGAACTTAGAAAGTGGAAAAACCTTCCATGCTCCTGGATTGGAAGGATCAACATTGTGAAAATGGTGATACTTCCCAAGGCTATCTACAAATTCAATGTGATACCCATCAATATTCCAACCCCATTCTTCAAGGTAGTAGAAGAGGCAATCCAAAAATTCATATGGAACAATAAAAGACCCTGAATAGTAAAAACGATCCTTAACAGAAAGAATAGTGCTGGAGGAATGCCAATACCAAATTTCAAACTCTAATACAAAGCCATAGTAATCAAAACAGCTTGATACTGGCACAAGAAGAGACCTCAGGACCAATGGAATAGAGCTGAAAACCAAGAAATGATCCCACATATCTATCTATAGCAACCTAATGTTCGATAAGGGAGATAAAAAACTAGAATGGAAGAAAGACAGCCTATTCAGTAAATGGTGCTGGCAACATTGCTTAATCACCTGTACAAAATGAAAGCTAGATCCTTATACATTACCCTGCATCAGAATCAACTCCAAATGGATCAAAGTCTTCAAAGTCAAAGTAGACACCCTGAAAACATTATAGGAAAGAATAAAAGAAACTCTAGGGCTCCTTGGCACAGACGGAAATTTCCTTAATAGAGACCCAGAAACACAACAAATCAAAGAAAAGTAGGAAAAATGGGCTTCCATGAAGCTGCAGACCTTCTGCATGGCAAAGGACATAGCTAGCAAGATCAATAGAAAGCCCACGGATTGGGAGAAGATCTTCACTAGCCATACAACGGATAAGGGTCTCGTAAAATATACTTGGAACTCAAAAATGTAAATTCCCCAACAACAAATCCTCAAAGAAACAACTGCCCAATAAATAAGTGGGCTAAAGACTTAAAGAGAAACTATTCTGAAGAGGAAAGAAGGATGGCCAATAGTCACATGAAAAATGCTCAAACTCTCTAGCCATAAAAGAAATGCAAATCAAAACAACATTGAGATACCACCTCACCCCAGTTAGAATGGCTAAAATCAAGAACTCTAATATCAACAGATGCTGGAAGGGATATGGCCAGAAAGCAACCCTACTGCATTGTTGGTGTGAATATAAACTTGTTCAACCTCTTTGGAGAGCAGAATGGGTGTTCCTCAAAAGACTCCCCACAGAGCTCCCCTATGATCCAGCAATCCCACTTTTGGGCATTTACCCAAATGATCACAAACAAGACCATAATAAAGCTACCAGCATGACTATGTTTATTGCAGCATTATTTACCATAGCTAAGAAAGATATGGAACCAACCCAGATGCCCCTCAGTAGATGAATGGATTAAGAAAATGGTATATATACACAATGGAATTCTATGCCTCCACCAGAAAGAATGACATTGCCCCATTTGTTAGGAAATGGAAAGACTTGGAAAAAATTATACTAAGTGAAGTAAGCCAGATCCAAAGAAACAAAGGTCCCATGGTTTCTCTTATTTGCAATAACTAGTATATAGCTGAGACAAGCAGAAAAA
Source organism: Dipodomys merriami (assembly GCF_024711535.1). Lineage (NCBI taxonomy): Eukaryota > Metazoa > Chordata > Mammalia > Rodentia > Heteromyidae > Dipodomys > Dipodomys merriami. Next base: position 22,069 of record NW_027204826.1, read on the forward strand.
GTCAGATAAGATAATGTTAAGTGAAATGAACTCCAAGATAAGGACACAAGTGGTTTTATCTTTCTTGCTATTGCTCCTAATGTATTTATAAGGTACCACATGTTTTCTTTGTTGCTTTGTATGTCCCTCCCTCATGGTATAACCACCTATTTTCACTGTATTTGACGGTAGCATAATTTGGGGAGCAGCAGGAAAAAAACAATTTGTTTAAATAGGGAAACAGGTTGACCCATTGCAACAATGAGATGTACATGATGCTATGTTGAAAAATGAACTTTACAATTTAGGCAGGAGGGTGGAGGAGAGTGTAGGTTTGGAGATGGGAGGGAAGGAATGGTAGGGAACAAAACAAAGGAGGCGGCAACAATGCTTTATAAGAAATGTACTCATTACCTTGGTCAAGTAACTGTAACCCCTTTGTACATTATTTTCACAATAAAAAACTTAATTAAAAATATATCTGCCATTGATCCTACCAATGGACATACAGTATTGTTATGTCCAATTTTCCTGAAGGCCTTTCTTTGCCAGTCATGTTGGTGACCTTCTTAAACTTGTCTACGTACAAAATTGTAGTATGATTATTACAAACCTATCATAATACATATTTAGTTGGATTGTATAACTAGGAAGGCTCAAAATTGGAGACTCTCAACTCCTCCCTCTTGTTCTCAGTCATCCAAGCATTGTCTCTACCTATTTCCCTACTTTTTCCTCTCTGTGTCCAAGACACTCTATATATCCTACATCCTCTTCTCTTGGTTCCCTGCTCCTCTCTTAGTCCCTTCCTTGACAATGTCCTCTTTCTCTACCTGCTTAGTCTGCTGCTCTGTTACCTAAGTGCTCTCTTGCTGTTTGCATTTTCTCTTCAATATTCTCTAGCTAGATGTTTCACCATTCCTATCCAGAGCCCTTCTATTTCAATAACAGCACCAGAGAAGAGACAAATTAAGCTTTTAGTAAAACCTTGTTACATAACAAAATAAAAACTGGTCAAGTAAAAACGTCACTGATTTTTCAAAATGCTGTTACCAATCTTCATTCAAAATCAATTATTATTACTGTGGATATACAAAACAAACAAGTCTTAGTTAATTAAAAAAATTGACAAAGAGGTTCCGGGAAGATGGCGGAGGAGAAGCTGGAATCTGAACAAGCTCTCGCATAGAAAGTAGTTTTAGAGTTCCAGTCAACAGTCCTAAGCCAGAGAATCACACCAAGTGTGCCATCACAGGACAGAGAGTTAGACAAGAGAGGGGAAGCCAAGGAAACGCATCAGCTGCCGCTCCAGCGGCGGGGTCGCGGCGGCGACCACCGCCGCGGAGTCATACCTGAGACACAGAGAGTCGGGGACGAAGGAGCCAGACGCAGCGGACGAGCGGATTCTATTCAACACCAACAAGAACCGACAAGGAGCGAACATCTTCATCCTGCTGTTTGCAGACCAGAGACGACCCAGGATCCAAGACTCGGCGTGAGTACAAGCCCGACATCCTCACTCCTCAGGGAGCAGAGGAAGGAAGGCCACCCCTCCCCCCCCAGCACCGGTGATCTCCATCTTGGATACCGACAAAGCTCGGAGGAGCTGCTAGCTCCAGCTCAGGCCTTGGAATAAAATGAGTCATTTAGCAGGTCACAAGAACTTAACGGCGAAGTGACCTGCCAGACTCAGCTCCATCCAGGGAAAAGTCACCCAGCTCAGGTGCCAGCCATCGGAGTGCCTTGCCTCACTGGGTTACCAGAGCCAGAGGCTGCCCCTCCCTCTAGCAGCCACCACAATCAATTGAAAAACAGAAACCCTGAGAATGGCTCCAGGCTGGGCGCTGTGAGCTTTATCACAAAATAGCCCCAGGGAAAAGCTACTGTTTGTTGAAGGGCCTCAACTCTACCCAGAACCTAGCCTCATCACCACATACATTTCTTACCAAGCATTGCAGCCTCCTCCTTTGTTTACCCTTCACTTCCCTTCCCCGCCTCCCCCCTCCCCCCACCCAACTTTACCCCCCTCCCCCCACCCAATTATACCCCCCTCCCCCCCACACACCGACATTGTAAAGCTGGTTTTGACATGACATTTTGTACTTCTCATTGTTGCAACAGGTCCACCTGAATCCTTAAACGACTTGTTTGTCCCCATCTCCTCCACATGTTATACTGACATCAAATAGAGTGAAAGCGGGGGTTACACTGTGGGGGAGGGACATACAAAGCAACAAAGAAATAATCTTATAAATGCGTTAGAAACACATGCATGAAAGAAATGAAAACATTAAAATACATATTTAAGGGTTCATTTTCCTAACATCACATTATCTGACCTTTTCCACTTGACTTATACCTATACTAGATATTGCAAATAAGGGAAACCATGGGACCTATGCTTCTTTGGGCCTGGCTTACTTCACTTAATATAATTTTTTCCAAACCTTTCCATTTCCTAACAAATGGGGAAATGTCATTCTTTCTGATGGAGGCATAGAATTCCATTGTGTATATATACCACATTTTCTTGATCCATTCATCTACTGAGGGGCATCTGGGTTGGTTCCATATCTTAGCTATGGTAAATAATGCTGCAATAAACATAGTTGTGCTGGTAGCTTTAGTGTGGTCTTGTTTGTAAACATTTGGGTAAATGCCCAAAAGTGGGATTGCTGGATCATAGGGGAGATCTATGTGAAGTCTTCTGAGGAACCTCCATACTGCTTTCCAAAGTGGTTGAACAAGTTTACATTCCCACCAACAATGAAGTAAGGTTCCTTTCTGTCCACATTCCCTCCAGCATCTGTTGTTGTTAGAGTTCTTGATTTTTGCTGTTCTAACTGGAGTGAGGTGATATCTCAATGTTGTTTTGATTTGCATTTCTTTTATGGCTAGGGATGTTGAACATTTCTTCATGTGTCTATTGGCCATCCTTCTTTCTTCTTCAGAGAAGCTTCTCTTTAAGTCTTTCGCCCACTTATTTATTGGGCAGTTGATTCTTTGAGGATTTGTTGTTGGGTGGTTTAATTTTTTGAGTTCCAAGTATATTTTAGATATGAGACCCTTGTCCGTTGTATGGCTAGTAAAGATCTTCTCCCAATCGGTGGGCTTTCTATTGATCTTGCCAGCTATGTCATTTGCCCTGCAGAAGCTCTGCAATCTTATGCAATCCCATTTGTCCAACCTTTCTTTGATTTGTTGTGCTTCCCGGTCTCTATTCAGAAAATTTCGACCTGAGCCAAGGAGACCTAGGGTTTCTCCTATTCCATCCTGTAATGTTTTCAGAGTGTCTGGTTTGAGTTCAAGGTCTTTGATCCATTTGGAGTTGATTCTGGTGCAGGGTGATATATAAGGATCTAGCTTTAGTTTTCTACATGTAGTTAACCAATTTTGCCAGCACCATTTACTGAAGAGGCTGTCTTTCTTCCATTCTATTGTTTTAGCTTCCTTATCGAAGATTAGATGGCTATAGGTCTGTAGGTTCATTTCTGGGTTTTCAATTCTATTCCATTGGTCCTGAGGTCTGTTCTTATGGCAATACCAAGCTGTTTTGATTACTATGGCTTTATAGTAGAGTTTGAAATTTGGTATTGATATTCCTCCAGCAGTGTTCTTTCCATTGAGGAGCGTTTTTGCTATTCGGGGTCTTTTATTGTTCCATATGAATTTTTGGATTGCCTCTTCTATTTCCTTGAAGAATGAGGGTGGAATTTTGATAGGTATCGCGTTGAATTTGTAGATAGCCTTGGGAAGTATTGCCATTTTCACGATGTTAATCTTGCCAATCCAGGAGCATGGGAGGTTTTGCCATTTTTTAAGTTCTGTGTTGATTTCCTTTTTCAAGATTTTAAAGTTTTCATTGTAGAGGTCCTTCACTTCTTTGGTTAAGTTAATTCCTAGGTATTTTATTTTTTGTGGGGCTATTACAAATGGAGTTGCTTTCCTAATTTCAGCCACACTTTTCTCATTGTTGGCATATAGAAAAGCCATTGATTTTGGGGGGTTAATTTTATAACCTGCTACTTTGCCAAAGTTTTGAATCAGCTTGAGTAATTTGGGAGTGGAGTCTATGGGATTCTTTAAATACAAGATCATGTCATCTGCAAAGAGGGAGAGTTTTATTTCTTCTTTCCCTATTTGGATCCCCTTTATGTCTGCATCTTGTCTTATTGCTGTAGCTAGGCATTCTAATACTAGATTGAAGAGAAGTGGAGAGAGTGGGCATCCTTGTCTTGTTCCTGAGTTAAGAGGAAATGGCTTTAGTTTTTCACCATTGAGTATAATGCTGGCTGTAGGTTTGTCATATACAGCCTTTATTGTATTGAGGAATGTTCCATGGATTCCTAATTTTTCCAGAACCTTCATCATAAAGGGGTGTTGGATCTTGTCAAATGCTTTTTCTGCATCTATTGAGATAACCATGTGGTTCTTATTCTTGCTCCTGTTGATGTGATGAATAATATTAATTGATTTGCGTATATTGAACCAGCTTTGCATCCCTGAAATGAATCCTGTTTGATCATGGTGTATGATTTTTTGGATGAATTGTTGAAGTCGATTGGCCAAAATTTTGTTGAGAAGTTTTGCATCAATGTTCATCAAAGAAATGGGTCTATAGTTCTCTTTCTTTGATGAGTCCCTGCCTGGTTTTGGGATGAGGGTTATGATGGCTTCATAGAATGTGTTCGGTAGTGAGCTTTCTCTTTCAATTTCATTGAAGAGTTGGAGGAGTATTGGTGTGAGCTCTGCTTTGAAGGCCTTGTAAAATTCTGCTGTAAAACCATCTGGTCCTGGACTTTTCTTAGCTGGGAGGTCTCTTATTGCTGTTTCTATTTCAATGCTTGATATGGGCCTGTTAAGCTGGTTTAACTCATCTTGGTTTAGTTTTGGCATGTCAATATTTGCTAGGAAAAGGTCCATTTCTGTCAAGTTCTCAAACTTATTAGCATAAAGTTTTGAGAAGTATCCCCTAATAATGTTCTGAATCTTGGTTGTTTCCGTGGTGATGTTTCCATTCTCATCTCTGAGTTTATTAATTTGGGTGTGTTCTCTCCTTTTTCTGATAAGATTTGCTAAGGGTCTGTCAATTTTGTTAAGTTTTTCGAAGAACCAACTCTTTGTTTTGTTGATTCTTTCTATAGTTTTTTTGGATTCTAATTCATTTAATTCTGATTTAATTTTGATTATTTCTTTCCGTCTACTGGATTGGGGTTTATCTTGCTGCTCTTTTTCAAGGTGGTTTAGATGTGTCATTAAATTGTTAGTTTCCGATCTCTCCAATTTGTTGATGTAGGAGCTCAGAGCTATAAACTTGCCTCTGAGTACTGCCTTTGCTGTGTCCCAGAGGAGCTGGTAATTTGTGTGTTCATTTTTGTTGAATAGCATGAACATTTGAATTTCCTTTCTAATCTCTTCCATGACCCACTCATGATTCAGCAGTGTGTTGTTCAGCCTCCATGTGATACCGGACTTTCTTTGGTGGCTTTTGGTGTTGAGATCTAATTTTATTCCCTTGTGGTCAGAGAGAATGCAAGGTATAACTTCAATGTTTCTGAATTTAGACAAGTTTGCTTTGTGGCCTAAAAAGTGGTCTATTTTAGAAAACGTTCCATGTGCTGCTGAGAAGAACGTGTATTCTAATGCTGCTGGGTGAAATGTTCGGTAAATGTCTGTTAAGTCTAGTTGATCTATGCAGCTGTTTAGATCTGCGGTTTCTCTGTTCAGTTTTTGCCGAGTTGATCTATCTAGTGGGGAGAGTGGTGTGTTAAAATCCCCAACAATTAATGTCTTTGGATCTATATGGGATTTGAGGGAAAGTAGTGTTTCTTTGATAAATTTGGGTGCTCCATTGTTTGGCAAATAGATATTTAGAATTGTAATATCCTCCTGAAGGAGAGATCCTTTAATTAGTATGTAGCGACCTTCTTTATCTCTTCTCACGAATTTTAATTTGAAGTCTATTTTATCTGATATTAGGATTGTAACTCCCACATGTTTATGAGGGCCGTTTGCTTGGTAGATTTTGTTCCAGCCTTTAACTTTGAAAATATGTTTGTTTTTACGGGCAAGATGTGACTCCTGCAGGCAGCAGATAGAGGGGTCTTGTTTTTTAATCCAACTAGACAGTCTATGTCGCTTAATTGGAGAGTTCAGTCCGTTAACGTTAAGAGATAGGACTGAGAGGTATTTGGGGGTTCCTGCCATGTTATCCACCTTCTTGGGGGCTGTGAAAACTGGGTTCTTCCTAAGGTTCTTGGATTCTCAGTTTGTGTGCAGTTTCTTGGCCTTTGTTGCGTTCTTGTTGGTTTTCTATGTGTAGGACATCTTTAAGAATCTTTTTCAGGGCTGGTTTGGTGGAGATGTATTGTTTCAATTTTTCTTTGCTATGGAAGGTTTTTATTTGGCCTTCAGTTATGAAGGAGAGTTTAGCTGGGTACAGTATTCTTGGTTGATAGTTGTTTGTTTTTAGGGCATGGCATACGTCATTCCAGGCTCTTCTTGCTTTGATTGTCTCTGCTGAGAAATCTGAGGTAATTCTAATTGGTTTCCCTTTATAGGTGATTAACCTTTTCTCCTTGACAGCTTTAAGGATCTTTTCCTTGGTCTGGGTTGATCCTGTGTGGATTATAATGTGACGGTGGGATGTCCTATTCTGGTCTGGTCTATTTGGGGTTCTAAAAGCTTCTTGTATCTGAATAGGCCTATCTTTTTGTATGTTTGGAAAGTTCTCTGCTAGGATCCTGTTAAACAAATTTCCTAGACCATTAACTTCTGTTTCTAGGTGCTCCTCTACACCCATTATCCTTAGATTGGGCCTTCTGATGGTGTCTTCCAGGTGTTGGATAGACCTATCATATTTCTTGGACTTGTCTTGGATGGTTGTATGTTCTTTCTCTATAATATCTAGGCTGTCTTCAATCCCTGAGATTCGATCTTCTGCATGGTCTAACCTGCTGTCAAGACTCTCTACTTTGTTTTTTATCTCTTTTCCTTCTAATTGGTCAGCTTTGATGGCTTCAAGTTCTTTGTTGAAGCTCTGTTTTAGGTCTTGTATGATTTTCTTTACTTCCTTAATTTGGTGTTCAGTGTTTGTTCTCAAATCACTTAGTTGATTGGTTATGATTTCTTTGGACTCCCATTCCTTCTGTTGGGTTCCATTCAGCATTCCCTTTGTGGTCTCCCTGACTTCCTTCAGCTCTTTGTTAATGGATTCCATGAATGTCTTTAGTGATCGTTGTGTATTCTCTACCTGGTCTCTTAGTTCGTGAATTACTCTTTGATTAGTTTCCTCCCTTCTGTGGGATTCCTGCAGTTCTCTCTGAGTGTTCTCTGCCTGCTCACGCCATTCCTCCCTTTCTCTTTGAGTATTCTCAAGTTGTTCACGCAAATCCTGTATCAGTTTTTGAGAAGCTTCCTCACGCTTATGATATTCCTGTATAAACTTCTGGGTTGCCTCCTCTCTCTCTCTATCACGCTCATACAGAGTCCTTTGTACATTGTCAAACTTCTCATTTATCATGTTTGCTATTAGTGTTTGTAGAGCTATTTGGGAACTCTCCTCTGGATTATTCTTTATCTGTTCTAATCCCTGATTATCAAGGTTGGGAATTGAGATACCCGAATTTGCCATTTTTCTTGTGTTTTTCCGGCTTACTCGGCCCATTTGAGATAAAGATTGCACCAGTTTTGTGCTAGAACACTATCTTAAGGCAACCATCAACCAAAGTTTGCATTTGTACCGTCAATAGTCTACAGATACAATCTACTTCAACAGATACATCTATTCAACATCAAACGACTATATGTTAAAGGACTTCGAACCGCAGAAAAGAATTTGGAAAACCAGAAATTATTAGGATTAGGGAGAGATGTGGGTAAAAAATAGGAATAGATTGGTGTGGGGAGGCACAGGGAGAGTTAACTATGTCCTAATCACAGTGCAGGAACTGAGTTGGGTAGGATGCAAGTAGAGAGAGAGAGAAAAAGAAGAGACGGAAAGGGGAATTAAGAGAGACCAGAAAGAGAATAGAAACGTAAAAATTAATGTTATTATAGAGGTTAAAAGACCATCTATTTAGAGAGGAATGTGAATATGTTCAGAGAAGGGGAGGGACATAGAGGAGTTGTGAAAAGCTTTAAGGATGGGAACGGGAGAAGAAAAGATCAGAAGTTCAGTAGAGCTAGATAAAAAACAAAAAGATAATTAAGAAAGAAAGAAAAAGAGAAAGAAGACAAGAAAAGAAAGGAAAACTCTTATTCACGTATTCCTAAAATAAAAATTATAAGATGAGAAAAAAAAAAAGTTACTGGAAAACAATTATTTTTTCAGAAGAGGCAAAAATTAAAGATTAATAAAAGTTTTAGAAGGGAAAAAAAATTTATATATATATATATATATATATATATATATATATATAAGGTAACAAAAAACAAAAAACAAGCAAAAAAAAAGAAAAGAAGAAGAAGAAGAAAAAAAGAAAAAGAAAAAAAAAGAAAAAAAAGAAAAAAAAGTCTTTTGATTTTTTTTGGGGGGGGGGGGGAGGAGTGGGAAGAATCCTGTTTCTCCCTTTTGTCTGCAACCAGTCTCTTGTTGGAGTCTCTGGTCAGCTTGAGGTCCTGTGGCTTGATTGGTTTCTTAAGTCGGTTGGTTGGAAGAGGCAGAAAAATGCTCTGCTTTACCCAAGATTTTGAGATCCCCCTCCCAGGTTAGTTTTCTGGGAGGGTGGTCTGCTTTGAGAGTCACAAAAGAGGGGGATGTGGTGATGAGGCTAGGTTCTGGGTAGAGTTGAGGCCTTTCAATAAACAGTAGCTTTTCCCTGGGGCTATTTTGTGATAAAGCTCACAGCGCCCAGCCTGGAGCCATTCTCAGGGTTTCTGTTTTTCAATTGATTGTCGAGGCTGCTAGAGGGAGGGGCAGCCTCTGGCTCTGGTTACCCAGTGAAGCAAGGCACTCCGATGGCTGGCGCCTGAGCTGGGTGACTTTTCCCTGGATGGAGCTGAGTCTGGCAGGTCACTTCGCCGTTAAGTTCTTGTGACCTGCTAAATGACTCATTTTATTCCAAGGCCTGAGCTGGAGCTAGCAGCTCCTCCGAACTTTGTCGGTATCCAAGATGGAGATCACCGGTGCTGGGGGGGGAGGGGTGGCCTTCCCTCCTCTGCTCCCTGAGGAGTGAGGATGTCGGGCTTGTACTCACGCCGAGTCTTGGATCCTGGGTCGTCTCTGGTCTGCAAACAGCAGGATGAAGATGTTCGCTCCTTGTCGGTTCTTGTTGGTGTTGAGTAGAATCCGCTCGTCCGCTGCGTCTGGCTCCTTCGTCCCCGACTCTCTGTGTCTCAGGTATGTCTCCGCGGCGGTGGTCGCCGCCGCCGCGGCCCCGCCGCCGGAGCGGCAGCTGCTGTTTTTCCTTGGCTTCCCCTCTCTTGTCTAACTCTCTGTCCTGTGATGACACACTTGGTGTGATTCTCTGGCTTAGGACTGTTCACTGGAACTCTAAAACTCCTTTCTATGTGAGAGCTTGTTCAGATTCCAGCTTCTCCTCCGCCATCTTCCCGGAACTCCATGATGTACTTTCTATTGGGAATCACACTCCTATGCTCATACACTCAGAGGTAAGGTTGGTGGCTGGAACAGGAGGTGTCCTTATCCTCTCTCCCCTCTTCCGTTGTTCTATCAACCCTAAGGTCATTTTTCTCACCTTCTTTCCTTTTTCCAAAAAGTTTCTGGTGTATGTGTACTTGGTGTTGCCTAATAATAAAAGTAAGAATGATTTATGTTTAAATTGCCTACAATGTGCCAGAGACTTTTCATCTATGATTTGTTTTATTCGCATAGGCACTCCATAAAATATTTAAGTATTAATATACTCATAAAATGGCAAAACCAAGGTTCAAAAGAGATGTTATTTGATGTAACACAGCTCTAGATGTGGTAGACCTACCTAAGATTCAAACCCATATTCTACAAGTTCCAGAGTCACTACTCATGGCACATCATGCCTTTGTCTGCATTCCACCCTCATTCTTTTTCCACCCCACCCCAGCTCTCTCCTTCACCCTTCAGGTCAGAAGTTCTCAATTTTTCATTCTAACTTCCTCGGAAACTTTGAAAATACTAATACCTAAGTCTTCCATTACTCAAAATGGTCACATGAAGTTGATTAAAATAGGAATCCAGTCAGACATAGCTTTCAAAGTTTTCCAAATGATTCTAATATACTCTCAAGGTTGAAAAGCACTGTTAGGCAACAGACTTTTAAAATACCAGATTTTGGAACATTTTTGAGTATTTTCTCTACATTTGCTGAATATATAGGGATATAAACAATTAGGGATGTAAACAATTTCCTTCTGAATGAAATGTGTAAGTGCCAGCAGCATCTCTGGCTCTCTAATGGTCATAAATTTAAACCCTTAGAGCACAGATGTACCTGGCATTTATTACGTTAAGTTTGACAGTTGTTCATCTTAAGGAAACAAGATCCTTTCACATAAAAAATGGAAGCTTTAATCAAAAAGAAAACCAGTTTTCCATGTCATTCATTTCACTATCAAATTAATACTTTGATTTGAGAAGCAAGATCTAGCTGAAATACAGTAATTTGCTAAAATTAAGACCTCATCTTTTCACATTCCTGACTGCTCTGCTAATTTTCCACCAGCCTTCAGCTGTACATTTTCTCCATGAGAGCACTGATGCCTCTAGCTCATTCCAAAACCTAGTTCAGAGTCCAACATCTGCTTACAAACAAATAACACATTCTCATTTTTATATTAGTAAATTTGGATGAGATGACCAAGAAAAATCCAATTTGCCACAACAAAGTGAGTTGGGTACAGGATAGCCTACTTGTGGCATAAAGCCTCACAAATACAATAGCCATCAATACAAGTTCATCAAAAAGAGAGGGTATTAATCTGCACAAAATCTTCTTGGTTTCCAGTCTCTATGGTAATTAGTTTATATCCAGAAGCAAAACATTGCTTACCTGTGATACTTCCTAATTAGAACTTTTCACCCTCATCAAAAAATTAAAAGTATCTTACAATGTACCTTTACCAGTGAACAGCAGGAATCCTCCAGTTGCGAGGCCTTAGGGGAATAGTAGTTTATTAGTCTAATACAAGGCTTCATTTCCCATTGCATTCCTGAGGAGTCAGCACTCAATAGTAGAATGATCCAAGGCCTTACAGAAATACTGTATTGGAAGAAATTACAGTATCCTGCAGTGACCAGAAATACATTTTTGTATATGTTACCCCAAATCTCTCATTCTGAATCCACTCACCTTTGTAAAGAATGAATATCCAGCTTGCTAAGAAGACTACAGAAGATATGTTTGGTAAAACACCAATTAGAGTTAAAATAGACATAATTATTGCTATTACTACAAACTTTGGAGGTATTGAATATTGTAGAAGTACAGTTTAAGGACAAGTTATTTTAAAACATGCTTTGTGCTTTTCGGTGGATTTTATAAGTAAAAAAATTAATTAAGCACGAGTAAATATAATCTAATGATGTCATTGAGAAAATTCTCAGAAGACCAAGTTTGTCTATGGTATGTTGAGTTTGCCTAAAGCTGCTCTTCTCTAGGATCTAAACGTTATACAAAATTGGAAAGGATTTCTGTGGTCCTGCAAATGAACAATGACTCCCACCCCCATGACTACTCCCTTCCTTGTATGTATCCCTCAGATTTGTGCTTATTCTCCTCTTTTCTCTACAGTGTGTGAACTGAAGAGTGTCAATGCACCTTGCTAAATATGTCCATTACAGAAACCTTTAATTGCTCCTTCAACTGTGATCCACACTGTTGGAAACTGTCTCAGTACCCTTGCCTCCAAGTATATGTGAACCTGACTTCCTTTGGGAAAAACTCCTCCTCGACCACACTGAAGAGACAATGAAAATGAATCAGAAGGTGGGAGTGCATTCTAGTCATCCCTATAAAGCTCTATGCCAACTCCTCTCTCCCTTCCACTACCCCACCAAGTTCCTTTTGTCAGCACCAGGAAGCAGATTCAGCCTGTTCTATTCATAAAACTTGTTCATTGCTTTTAGGAAATTTTTATTTCCTGTAAAAGCTGTAAATCATTCCAGTATTTTTGGAAGAGTAGATTTGGTTCTAACTTCCATTTGTGAAGATAACATTTACTTATTTATACACAAATAGATTGATTCTTCAAAGAAACACCTGAACTTAAAGATGGATGTACATGGCCACACCTGATATTTCAACAAAGCCTAGAATAAATTTCTATTTTACTATTTACAGTTAGTTCTTAAACTTTGGGCATGTATCTTAACCTCTCTACAAAAAGATAAAAACAAGTGCCTCTTTGCAGGTCATTAATAAGAATTAGAGAAGAGCATGTAGTACTTGGCACAGAAGGGAACCAAAACCTATGGCCACAGTGTGTGTGTGTTTGTGTGTGTGTGTGTGTGTGTGTGTGTGTGTGTGTGTGTGTGTGTGTGTGTGTGTGTGTTTCTTAATGTATACTACATTCATAAATGCTGACTTCCCCAGCACTGATATATTTGTCATCACGGTTGAGATAAACTCATATATACTGTGCTAACACTATAACTAATATTTACCAGACTTACCATTTATAAATTTGAAAGGTTCTATTAAGTTTTAAATGAACAATAATTACAAAATGTATAAGATTTAGGATAATCAGTAGTGTTTCATTTATCAATTAAGTTAATCAAGTTTAAGTATATTGAGCTATGGATTTATAGTAGCAATTTATATATCCATAATACTATGTAAGATCAAGGCAATGTGATACCAATCTGTTATCCCTAGGAAATAATCTTTATAAACCCTAGTATTAAAAAATCAGTGGTGGCTCAATCTGTAATCAAAGCTTTTCATAAGGCTGACATCTGAGGATTACAGTTTGAAGCAAGCCAGGGCAGGAAAGTCCAAGAGATTCTTAAAACTACTGAAAAAGAAGTGATGCTGTAGATCAAGTGTAGAGCACTAGGCCATGAGCAAAAAGAAGCTCAGGGACAATGCCCAGGCCCTCGGTTCAAGTTGCCACTCTGGCACTGGCAACAAACAAACCTTTCATTACAATTGCCAGCACTTAAAAGACGTAACTTACTGAAGGAAAATATGGTAGCTTAGCACTACACTAGAATATAGGGTGTGAGAAGACACCAGGAACAAAACCCATCTTTCACATTCATTACAACAACTTGAAAGACTTATCAGAAATATCTCTGAAGATTCACGTTAATGAATATTTTAGGAAGTGGTATTTGAAAACATTTTGTTCCAAATTTCTTTTATTTTTACTAGGCATAAACAACTGTCCTACTTCTGTGATGCATACTTATAAACCATGGCTCCTTTACAAGGTGTTTGCTTTTCAAAATCTCTTCCCTCAAGGCAGAGTTTTAAGTCAAAGCTTTCTGATAACGATGAATGTCTTATGCAAATATGAACTATCCAAGGAACTGAAAAGTTGCTACAGTTGAGTAGGCCTTCAAAATATTTGATCACTACAGCCCTGTGAATGTATTATTTAAGCTATGAGCAGTTTATTTAACTTAACAGTTTAACAGTTATTTATTAACTCTTGTTAGCTATTAACACTTAACAGTTTACTTATTTAAGCTATATACCAAGTTAAATGTTTAGGACAAGTGTCTTGTCCTAGGTCACCATATGGTTTTGTCCCACTATCTTCTCTGTAAATATAACCTATAGCACACATATAGGGACATACACCCAATGAAAAAGTTTAGCTCAAGCATTTATTATAAAGAAAATTTCCCATGTAGTCACTACAAAGTAAAACATTTCTTATAAGTAAAAGACATATCATGCTCACTTTTTAAAAATGTAGGCTATGCCCCTTGCCAAAGATGATTATTCACCTATTATGACAATATTTTCATTCTCTTTTCTACTTTTGTCACTTATACATACATATTTGCATTTTTTGCCAATACTGGGACTTTAACACAGGCCCTAAGCACTATTCCTTACTTTTTTCATACAAGGCTGGTATTCTATCACTTTAGCCACAGATTACTTCTGAAATTTTGGTTGTTAATTGAGGTAAGAGTCTCATTGACTTTCTTAGACAGGCTAGCTTTGAACATCAATCCTAAAATCTCAGCTTCCTGAGTAGCTAGAATTATAGTCTCAAGCCACCAACAACCAACCTCTTTAGTTTTGTCTCATTAAAAATTACATAAATGGAAACACATAGAATGTTTTTGCTTATCTGGCTTATTCCATGCAACATGTTTATCAGACTTCATCCATTTGGTTGTAGTTCACTTGTGCACATTACTGTACCATATTCTATTATATGGACCTATTATTGACAAGCATTTGTGCATTATCTTTACTTTGGAGAGATATTCTTGTGTATTTCTCTTGGTACATAAGCATACACATTTGTCAGGTATAAACCTGAAAATGAATTATCTGAATCATAGGATATGTCCATATTAATCTTCAAGGGATAATTCCAAATGTTTTTCCAAGTGCCTATACCATTTACTTTCCCACCAGCCCTGTGAGTTCTTACTGCTCTGAATCTTCAGCACTTGCATACATCTATAATGAAACCAGTTGCTTATGTATGGCTTCATATATGCTTTTATATATGATTATATAAATATATATACCTTTGAATTACATTTTTACTCTCTTGATCAAAATTTTAATGAAACCACATCTTGTCAGGAGGATTATGAATTCAATACCAACTCAAGCTAAATACTAAAGCCATCTTTCAAAAAACAAAAAGATTTTCAAGTGTTACCAAACAAATGCAAGGTTTAGATTAATCTAGGTATTGACTAATACCAAGAGATCTATACAATTTCTATCTTGTTAGTGGATTACCCCCCTCCCAGTCCTTTAAACTTCTTTTCCGACAGAAATAGCACATATGTAAACAAATATAGAGACAGCAAACTCTTCCTTAAAAGAACTTCATCACAATACTGAGAGAAATGTTTATATAGATTATAAATTGCTTTCCTTTCCACAATCACTTGTTTAAGACCTTGCTTACACAAATTAAGCAGACATCAAATATAACAAGTCGTTTAAGGATAACTGTGGACCCGTTACAACAATGAGAAGTACAAGTTGTCATGTTGAAAACGAACTTTAAAACTTTGGTGGGGGTGGGGGGAGGATGGGGGGGCAGGAGGAGGCTGGGAAGGGATGTGAAGGGTAAACAAAGGAGGAGGCTGCAATGCTTGACAAGAAATGTACTCATTATCTTGCCCATGTAATTGTAACCCCTCTGTACAGTATGTTCACAATAAAAAATAAAAATTTAAAAACACATAAAAAAACAAATTAAGCAGACACCAATTCAAACTAAAGAAATCTGAATTAAATTTGAGACTATTTACCATTTTTAAAGTGGTAAAAACATGAAAACTATGTCCCAATTTACTTTCCCAATTACACTGCCCATAATTAAAGAATATTATAAATGTAATGTATACAAGTATTCACATTAACCCAAGGTATGCATTGTTTATCTCTACAGTCTTTGGGCATAGATATGTTTTATTTTCTAACACAAAACATGAAGTCTGGCCTATTGTATATACTTAATATGTGATTATATAGTCATTCTTCAAAATGCTAGAAAATGTTTTGTCTGCTTTTGGGACCAAGAATGTTTCATATGAGCAATTTTACTTGTTTGGCTCTTGGATATTGTAGATTAAGAGAGACTGTGTAAAGGGGAGGTTTTAGAGTAATTGTAATTACTCAATGATCATACAGGCTTTGCTAAAATGCTTTGGAGACTTACTATGCCATCTTATTATTTTAACCCAAACTTGGTTTTTTTTTTTTTTTTTTGTATGGCTCACTCTCTTGTATTGGTTATGTTTGATTCAAAGACTTGTGCCTGCCAAGCAGGCAGTCTAACACTTGAGCCAAAACTCAGTGCTTTTTTCTTTAAACTTTCAGATAAGGTCTCATGCGTTGGCCCACGTGACCTGAAATTGCAATCCAGAATCGCTGGGTTAAGAGGTGTACCATATTTGGCTTGTTCTTGGTGTACTATATTGTGTACCATATTTGGCTTGTTAATGAGAAAGAATCACATTAACTTTTTATGGCCAGAATAGCCCCAAATCACAATTCTTCTATTTCCAACTCATAGGCACCTGGGATTGCAGCTCTGTACTTAGTTATAGTTTTTGACATCTCCATCCAGTATGCTAGCTGGCATAATGGCACAATATTTTTTGGCACACAGTAAATATTTGGCTTTCATTAAACTTCTAACCTCTTCCAGATGAGATACTACCTTTTTTTATTGTAAAGATACTATACAGAGGGTTACAGTTAATGAGTGAGGTAATGAGTACACTTCCTCTTGAACATTGTTACCCCCTCCATTGTTTTCCCCCTACCATACCCTCCCTCCCTCCCTTCCCCGAGGTTCTTTTTTTTTTATTGTGATTAAGTGTTTACATAATTTCCGGACTTTCACAGTATTGTGCAATAATGATGCTCATTTAAAGTCACAAGTTCATTCTAGCTTTCCTGGAGCAAATTGTCTATCACAGTCTGTAACATATAACGGTGTTCACATGTTATACACCATATATGTGAGCAGCAGCATGGGGATATTTAGTAGTGGTTCAACCAGATGAGTGGGAGTTCTTTGTTTCTTAAGTCCTGTTAGTTTTGTCGTATCACCTAACATTTTGGATTTAGCATCCACTTATCAGGGAGACCATGTACCGTTTGTCTCTTCGTTCTTCCAGATGAGATACTACCTTTTTTTTTTAACAAAAGAATAAAATGAAGAGCAAACTCCACCTTTGAAAGAGTCCTGAGCAGCCAATAGCTCACTTCTCACTATCCCAAGAAAGAAAGAGGCTGTCAGTAAGGTTCTTCAACCAGATCCTGCTCCCACTGCTAACTCCTCTCCCTACATCTTTAATTTGTAGGCTGAAGGCTTGTCACTCTGCTTCACACATGACTAGTGGGTGAAGCATGTCTAAGAAAACCCCAACAGGTATTTTCTCAAAATTTCCTGTCCATCATGAAAGTAAAAATAACTCAATCTTTTTGTAAGTAAGGCTAAGAGAAGAAATATTAGTCACATTCCAGAGAATTGGAGAGAAAGTGTAATCGATGTATCTTCTTTGACGATGTTAAAAAATATTCAAGAAATGTTAAGGAGCCACCTTTCTACAGCTGGGATATAAAAGTCATGCAGTTTTAAATACTAAATAGAAGTTTCTTTCCTTCAACTGTTTAAAGGCTGGGAAAAGAGCAAAGTCTATTAACAAAAGTTCTAACTTTTTACATTTTTGGTACCATCATGTTTCTAAGAAATAAAATATAGTGACTTTTTCATCATATATATTTGATTGAAATTTCTCAATTCTTAATATTCCAAATGCAATTCTACTGTAAAAATTCCATCAAGGGGGAGAATTCAGTCATAAAATTCAAAGCATATACAAAATTAAGAAAACAGAGAAGGGATGGAATTGGGAAGGATGGGGAGAATGATGAAGGGGTAATACTGATCAACATGCATTGTATTCAACATCTTTTTTGAATAGCAACTCCTTTGTACACTACTTAAAGATGATTTAAACATGTTTCCATGCACGTTTATGCTTATGACCCTACCTACTCAGGAGGCTAAGATCTTAGGATTTCAGTTCCAAGCAAGCCCGGGCAGGAAAGTTCATGAGACTCTTATTTCCAATAAACTAACCCCTCAAGAGCTGGAAATGGAGCTGTGGCGTATGTGGTAGAGCACTAGCCTTGAGCTAAAGAAGGTCAAGGGCAGTGCCCAAGCCTTGAGTTTAAGCCCAACACTGGGGCTTAATGTCTCATGATGGAAAAAAAGTTTTAAAAATGAAAAATAATTTTTAGTATTTCTTAAAATTTTTCCATCATGGATAGGAGAACAAAAATTTTGTCTAGATTTTGTAAAGTAAACAACTATCCTGAAATATGAGTGAGATGAGAGAGAGAGACAAAAAGAAGAGAGACAGAGAGAGAATGACAGAGAGTAGTTTAAATCTTCTGCTGACCACCTATCTACATCAATAGTTTGGTTAACAGTAACCAAAAAATAATTCCTTGCAAGCATAACACCTATCAATTAAATTTGACTGGTACCTAAATATATTTTGTTTATAAAATAAAACTAATATATCCCTTACAACACCAGATCTACAAATCTAAAACTTAAGTATTAGCCAGGTATGGTAATCTCATCAATTGGGGGCTGATAAAGGAGGGAGATGAGTAAAAGGCCAGCCTGGGCTATGTAGAGAAACTCTGCATCAATAAATAAATAAATAAATACTAAATCAAATACCATACCTCCCCCATTAATTAAAATTTATCTAAAAATGCTGTTATTTTTAGCTCTCCAGCTACACTACATTTTTTCAACTAAGTATAGGTCAGGTCATATAATTTCATTTGTTGAAATTTGTGGTGTATGTGTGTGTGTGTGTGTGTGTGTGTGTGTGTGTGTGTGTGTGTGTGTGTGTACACGCACGCACATTTGTGTGTGTCTTTGAACTCTGCAGCTAATACCTCTCCCCGAGTTTCTTTTGCTTAAGGCTAGGCTGCCTGCTAACTGCAATCCTCAGATCTCAGCATTCTGAGTATTTTATGTAGCTAGGATTACAGTCATGAGCCCCCAGCACCCAACTTGAAACACATTTCACATCTCTCTCTTTTCTTTTTGTCCTTCTTGGAGCTTGAACTCAGGGCTTGGCTGCTGTCCCTAAGGTCTTTTGATTAAGGCTAGTGCTTTACCACTTTGAACCACTTTCAACTCTACTTCAGGTTATCTGGTAGTTAATGAGATAAAGTCTCATAGACTTTATTGCCCAGGCTAGGATTACAGGCATAACTCATTAGCACTCAGCTTGAAACTCATTTTTGACATTCAAAACCAATCATAAAATTATTCATTAAACACATGATAAAATCGTAAGACAACTATATCTTCATTTTAAATTCACACCAGTCTCAGAAACACTTCCATAGCTACAATTTGAGCCAAAGAAAAAGCAGAATCCTAATGTGGAATTCAGCACTGATACAGGAGTGTAAGTTATCAGAAACCTTTTATCATGAAGCTGACAAATGATTTGGCTGCGGAGGAACAGAGCAGAAGTGTAAAAAAGTAGAGTCTTATATTCGATGTGAAGTAAGTAAAAGACTGAACTATGTCACCTGAGAGTATGGATGGGTAGGGAAACATAAGGGAGAACAATGAAAGGGGTGGCATTGATCAATATGCATTATACTCATAATTTTATGTGAAGATGCCTTGCTGCCTTTTTTGTGGTTTTGAACCAGTAACTTTCTGGTCATCTATCACAGAAGCAACAGGAACTAACATTCTTATCCACATAATCATGTAAAAGAAATAATTACAAAAACATTTCTCATTGGAAAAGAACCATTGTTTTGTGTATCTAGTTTTCCATATGTGCAGCTTTAGTTACGTATGGTTCAATAAGATTAGACACATTTAAAATAGCTAATTTCCTGACTTCTTTGAAAGGTATTTGGCTCAGAGAATGGATTGACCTCTGATACACTCCACTTTTTTTTTAATTTAAATTTTATTTTATTTTATTTGAGAACATACTGTACAGAGGGGTTACAATTACATTGGCAGGATAATGCATACATTTCTTACCAAGCATTGCAGCCTCCTCCTTTGTTTACCCTTCACCTCCCTTCCCAGCCTCCCCCCTCCCCCCGATCCAATCATACCGCCCTCCCCCCCCCACACCGACATTGTAAAGCTTGCTTTGACATGACATTTTGTAATTCTCCTTGTTGCAACAGGTCCACCTGAATCCTTAAACGACTTGTTTGTCCCCATCTCCTCCACATGTTATACTGACATCAAATAAAGTGAAAGCGGGGTTACACTGTGGGGGAGGGACATACAAAGCAACAAAGAAATAATCTTATAAATGCGTTAGAAACACATGCATGAAACAAACGAAAACATTAAAATACATGTTTAAGGGTTCGTTTTCCTAACATCACATTATCTGACCTTTTCCGCTTGACTCATACCTATACTAGATATTGCAAATAAGGGAAACCATGCGACCTATGTTTCTTTGGGCCTGGCTTACTTCACTTAATATAATTTTTTCCAAGCCTTTCCATTTCCTAACAAATGGGGAAATGTCATTCTTTCTGATGGAGGCATAGAATTCCATTGTGTATCTATACCACATTTTCTTGATCCATTCATCTACTGAGGGGCATCTGGGTTGGTTCCATATCTTAGCTATGGTAAATAATGCTGCAATAAACATAGTTGTGCTGGTAGCTTTAGTGTGGTCTTGTTTGTATACATTTGGGTAAATGCCCAAAAGTGGGATTGCTGGATCATAGGGGAGATCTATGTGAAGTCTTCTGAGGAACCTCCATACTGCTTTCCAAAGTGGTTGAACAAGTTTACATTCCCACCAACAATGAAGTAAGGTTCCTTTCTGTCCACATCCCCTCCAGCATCTGTTGTTGTTAGAGTTCTTGATTTTTGCTGTTCTAACTGGAGTGAGGTGATATCTCAATGTTGTTTTGATTTGCATTTCTTTTATGGCTAGGGATGTTGAACATTTCTTCATGTGTCTATTGGCCATCCTTCTTTCTTCTTCAGAGAAGCTTCTCTTTAAGTCTTTCGCCCACTTATTTATTGGGCAGTTGTTTCTTTGAGGATTTGTTGTTGGGTGGTTTAATTTTTTGAGTGCCAAGTATATTTTAGATATGAGACCCTTGTCCGTTGTATGGCTAGTAAAGATCTTCTCCCAATCGGTGGGCTTTCTATTGATCTTGCTAGCTATGTCATTTGCCCTGCAGAAGCTCTGCAACCTTATGCAATCCCATTTGTCCAACCTTTCTTTGATTTGTTGTGTTTCCGGGTCTCTATTTCAGAAAATTTCGACCTGAGCCAAGGAGACCTAGGGTTTCTCCTATTCCATCCTGTAATGTTTTCAGAGTGTCTGGTTTGAGTTCAAGGTCTTTGATCCATTTGGAGTTGATTCTGGTGCAGGGTGATATATAAGGATCTAGCTTTAGTTTTCTACATGTAGTTAACCAATTTTGCCAGCACCATTTACTGAAGAGGCTGTCTTTCTTCCATTCTATTGTTTTAGCTTCCTTATCGAAGATTAGATGGCTATAGGTCTGTAGGTTCATTTCTGGGTTTTCAATTCTATTCCATTGGTCCTGAGGTCTGTTCTTATGCCAATACCAAGCTGTTTTGATTACTATGGCTTTATAGTAGAGTTTGAAATTTGGTATTGATATTCCTCCAGCAGTGTTCTTTCCATTGAGGAGCGTTTTTGCTATTCGGGGTCTTTTATTGTTCCATATGAATTTTTGGATTGCCTCCTCTGTTTCCTTGAAGAATGAGGGTGGAATTTTGATAGGTATCGTGTTGAATTTGTAGATAGCCTTGGGAAGTATTGCCATTTTCACGATGTTAATCTTGCCAATCCAGGAGCATGGGAGGTTTTGCCATTTTTTAAGTTCTATGTTGATTTCCTTTTTCAAGATTTTAAAGTTTTCATCATAGAGGTCCTTCACTTCTTTAGTTAAGTTAATTCCTAGGTATTTTATTTTTTGTGGGGCTATTACAAATGGAGTTGCTTTCCTAATTTCAGCCACACTTTTCTCATTGTTGGCATCTAGAAAAGCCATTGATTTTTGGGGGTTAATTTTATAACCTGCTACTTTGCCAAAGTTTTGAATCAGCTTGAGTAATTTGGGAGTGGAGTCTATGGGATTCTTTAAATACAAGATCATGTCATCTGCATAGAGGGAGAGTTTTATTTCTTCTTTCCCTATTTGGATCCCCTTTATGTCTGCATCTTGTCTTATTGCTGTAGCTAGGCATTCTAATACTAGATTGAAGAGAAGTGGAGAGAGTGGGCATCCTTGTCTTGTTCCTGAGTTAAGAGGAAATGGCTTTAGTTTTTCACCATTGAGTATAATGCTGGCTGTAGGTTTGTCATATACAGCCTTTATTGTATTGAGGAATGTTCCATGGATTCCTAGTTTTTCCAAAACCTTCATCATAAAGGGATGTTGGATCTTGTCGAATGCTTTTTCTGCGTCTACTGAGATAACCATGTGGTTCTTGTTCTTGCTCCTGTTGATGTGATGAATAATATTAATTGATTTGCGTATATTGAACCAGCTTTGCGTCCCTGAAATGAATCCTGTTTGATCGTGGTGTATGATTTTTTGGATGAATTGTTGAAGTCGATTGGCCAAAATTTTGTTGAGAATTTTGCATCAATGTTCATCAAAGAAATGGGTCTATAGTTCTCTTTCTTTGCTGAGTCCCTGCCTGGTTTTGGGATGAGGGTTATGATGGCTTCATAGGATGTGTTCGGTAGTGAGCTTTCTCTTTCAATTTCATTGAAGAGTTGGAGGAGAATTGGTGTGAGCTCTGCTTTGGAGGCCTTGTAAAATTCCGCTATAAAACCATCTCGTCCTGGACTTTTCGAAGTCCTTTAACATATAGTTGTTTGATGTTGAATAGATGTATCTGTTGAACTAGATTGTGTCTGTAGAATATTGACTGTACAAATGCAAACTTTGGTTGATGGTTGCCTTAAGATAGTGTTCTAGCACAAAACTGGTGCTATCTTCATCTCAAATGGGCAGAGTAAGCCAGAAAAACACAAGAAAAATGGCAAATTCGGGTATCTCAATTCCCAATCCTGATAATCAGAGATTAGAACAGATAAAGAATAATCCAGAGGAGAGTTCCCAAATAGCTCTACAAACACTACTAGCAAACATGATGAATGAGAAGTTTGACAATGTACAAAGGACTCTGTATGAGCGTGATAGGGAGAGAGAGGAGGCATCCCAGAAGTTTATACAGGAATATCATAAGCGTGAGGAAGCTACTCAAAAACTGATACAGGATTTGCGTGAACAATTTGAGAATACTCAAAGAGAAAGGGAGGAATGGCGTGAGCAGGCTGAGAACACTCAAAGAGAACTGCAGGAATCCCACGAACGGGAAGAAAGAGAAGTGCAGGAATCCCACAGACGGGAGGAAGCTAATCAAAGAGTAATTCAGGAATTGAGAGACCAGGTAGAGAATACACAAAGATCACTAAAGGCATTCATGGAATCCATTAACAAAGAGCTGAAGGAAGTCAGGGAGACCACAAAGGGAATGCTGAATGGAACCCAACAGAAGGAATGGGAGTCCAAAGAAACCATAACCAATCAACTAAGTGATTTGAGAACAAAGACTGAACACCAAATTAAGGAAGTAAAGAAAATCATACAAGACCTAAAACAGAGCTTCAACAAAGAACTTGAAGCCATCAAAGCTGACCAATTAGAAGGAAAAGAGATAAAAAACAAAGTAGAGAGTCTTGACAGCAGGTTAGACCATGCAGAAGATCGAATCTCAGGGATTGAAGACAGCCTAGATATTATAGAGAAAGAACATACAACCATCCAAGACAAGTCCAAGAAATATGATAGGTCTATCCAACACCTGGAAGACACCATCCGAAGAGCTAACTTAAGGATAATGGGTGTAGAGGAGCACCTAGAAACAGAAGTTAATTGTCTAGGAAACTTGTTTAACAGGATCCTAGCAGAGAACTTCCAAACATGCAAAAAGATAGGCTTATTCAGATACAAGAACCCTTTAGAACCCCAAATAGACCAGACCAGAATAGGACATCCCACCGTCACAATATAATCCACACAGGATCAACTCAGAACAAGGAAAAGATCCTTAAAGCTGTCAGGGAGAAAAGGGTAATCACCTATAAAGGGAAACCAATTAGAATCACCTCAGATTTCTCAGTAGAGACAATCAAAGAAAAGAAGAGCCTGGAATGACGTATGCCATGCCCTAAAAACAAACAACTATCAACCAAGAATACTGTACCCAGCTAAACTCTCCTTCATAACTGAAGGACAAATAAAAAACTTCCACAGCAAAGAAAAATTGAAACAATACATCTCCACCAAACCAGCCCTACAAAAGATTCTTAAAGATGTCCTACACATAGAAAACCAACAAGACCACAATAAAGGCCAACAAACTGCACCCAAACTGAGAATCCAAGAACCATAGGAAGAACCCAGTCTTCGCAGCCCCCAAGAAGGTAGATAACATGGCAGGAACTCCCAAATACCTCTCAGTCCTATCTCTTAACGTTAACGGACTGAACTCTCCAATTAAGCGACATAGACTTTCTAGTTGGATTAAAAAACAAGACCCTTCTATCTGCTGCCTGCAGGAGTCACATCTTGCCCATAAAAACAAACACATTTTCAATGTTAAAGGCTCGAACAAAATCTACCAAGCAAACGGCCCTCATAAACAGGCGGGAGTTGCAATCCGAATATCAGATAAAATAGACTTCAAATTAAAAATCGTGAGAAGAGATAAAGAAGGTCGCTACATCCTAATTAAAGGATCTCTCCTTCAGGAGGATATTACAATTCTAAATATCTATTCACCAAACAATGGAGCACCCAAATTTATCAAAGAAACGCTACTTTCCCTCAAATCCCATATAGATCCAAAGACATTAATTTTTGGGGATTTTAACATACCAGTCTCCCCACTACACAGATCAACTCGGCAAAAACTCAACAGAGAAACCACAGAACTAAACAGCTGCATAGATCAACTAGACTTAACAGACATTTACCGAACATTTCACCCAGCAGCATCAGAATACACGTTCTACTCAGCAGCACATGGAACGTTTTCTAAAATAGACCACATTCTAGGCCACAAAGCAAACTTGTCTAAATTCAGAAACATTGAAGTTATACCCTGCATTCTCTCTGACCACAAGGGAATAAAATTAGAACTCAACACCAAAAGCCTCCAAAGAATGTCCGGTATCATATGGTGTCTGAACAACACACTGCTGAATCAAGAGTGGGTCATGGAAGAGATTAGAAAGGAAATTCAAATGTTCATGCTATTCAACAAAAATGAACACACAAATTACCAGCTCCTCTGGGACACAGCAAAGGCAGTACTCAGAGGCAAGTTTATAGCTCCTACATCAACAAATTGGAGAGATCGGAAACTAAAAATTTAATGACACATCTAAACCTCCTTGAAAAAGAGCAGCAAGATAAACCCCAATCCAGTAGATGGAAAGAAATAATCAAAATTAAATCAGAATTAAATGAATTAGAATCCAAAAAAACTATAGAAAGAATCAACAAAACAAAGAGTTGGTTCTTTGAAAAACTTAACAAAATTGACAGACCCTTAGCAAATCTTATCAGAAAAAGAAGAGAACACACCCAAATTAATAAACTCAGAGATGAGAATGGAAACATCACCACGGAAACAACCAAGATTCAGAACATTATAAGGGAATACTTCTCAAAACTTTATGCTAATAAGTTTGACAACTTGACAGAAATGGACCTTTTCCTAGCAAATATTGACATGCCAAAACTAAACCAAGATGAGTTAAACTACCTTAACAGGCCATATCAAGCATTGAAATAGAAACAGCAATAAGAGACCTCCTCTGGATTATTCTTTACCTGTTCTAATACCTGATTATCAGGATTGGGAATTGAGATACCTGAATTTGCCATTTTTCTTGTGTTTTTCCGGCTTAGTCTGCCCATTTGAGATGAAGATAGCACCAGTTTTGTGCTAGAACACTATCTTAAGGCAACCATCAACCAAAGTTTGCATTTGTACAGTCAATACTCTACAGATACAATCTAGTTCAACAGGTACATCTATTCAACATCAAACAACTATATGTTAAAGGACTTCAAACCCCAGAAAAGAATTTGGAAAACCAGAAATTATTAGGATTAGGGAGATGTGTGTAAAAAATAGGAATAGATTGGTGTGGGGAGGCACAGGGAGAGTTAACTATGTCCTAATCACAATGCAAGAAATGGGTTGGGTAGGATGCAAGTAGAGAGAGAGAGAAAAAGAAGAGAGGGAAAGGGGAATGAAAAGAGACCAGAAAAAAAATAGAAACGTAAAAATTAATGTTATTATAGAGATTAAAAGACCATCTATTTAGAGAGGAATGTGAATATGTTGAGAGAAAGGGAGGGACATAGAGGAGATGTGAAAAACTGTAAGGATGGGAAAGGGAGAAGAAAAGATCAGAAGTTCAGTAGAGCTAGACAAAAAACAAAAAGATGATTAAGAAAGAAAGAAAAAGAGAAAGAAGACAGGAAAAGAAAGGAAAACGCTCATTCACATATTCCTAAAATAAAAATTATAAGAGGAGAAAAAAAAAGGTTACTGGAAAACAATTATTTTTTCAGAAGAGGCAAAAATTAAATATTAATAAAAGTTTTAGAAGAGAAAAAAATTTATATATATATATATATATATATATATAAGGTAACAAAAAAACAAAAAACAAACAAACAAAAAAAAGAGGAAGAAAAAAAAGTCCTTTGATTTTTTTGGGGGGGGGAGGGGTGGGAAGAATCCTGTATCTCCCTTTTGTCTGTAGCCAGCCTATTGTTGGAGTCTCTGGTCAGCTTGAGTTCCTGTGGCTTGATTGGTTTCTTAAGTCGGTTTGTTGGAAGAGGCAGAAAAATGCTTTGCTTTACCCAAGATTTTGAGATCCCCCTCCCAGGTTAGTTTTCTGTGAGGGTGATCAGCTTTGAGAATCACAAAAGAGGGGGATGCAGTGATGAGGCTAGGTTCTGGGTAGAGCTGAGGCCTTTCAACAAACAGTAACTTTTCCCTGGGGCTATTTTGTGATAAAGCTCACAGCGCCCAGCCTGGAGCCATTCTCAGGGTTTCTGTTTTTCAATTGATTGTGGTGGCTGCTAGAGGGAGGGGCAGCCTCTGGCTCTGGTTACCCAGTGGGGAAAGCCACTCAAATGGCTGGCGCCGGAGCTGGGTGACTTTCTCTGGATGGAGCTGAGTCTGGCAGGTGACTTCGCCGTTAAGTTCTTGTGACCTGCTAAATGACTCGTTTTATTCCAAGGCCTGAGCTGGAGCTAGCAGCTCCTCCAAGCTTTGTCAGAATCCAAGATGGAAATCACTGGTGCTGGGGGGAGGGGGGTAGGGGTGGCCTTCCCTCCTCTGCTCCCTGAGAAGGAGTGAGGAGGTCAGGCTTGTACTCACGTCGAAACTTGGATCCTGGGTCGTCTCTGGTCTGCAAACTGCAGGATGAAGATGTCCATTCCTTGTCGGTTCTTGTTGGTGTTGAGTAGTATCCGCTCCTCCGCTGCGTCTGGCTCCTTCGTCCCGGACTTTCTTTGTCTCAGGTATGACCCCGCGGCGGTGGTCGCCGCCGCGACCCTGCCGCCGCAGCGGCAGCTGATGGCAGGCGCTCAGATGTGTCTCCTTGGCTTCCCCACTCTTGTCTAACTCTCTGTTCTGTGATGGCACACTTGATGTGATTCTCTGCCTTAGGACTGTTCACTGGAACTCTAAAACTGCTTTCTATGCGAGAGCTTGTTCAGATTCCAGCTTCTCCTCCGCCATCTTCCCAGAAATCTCCCCCGGCTCTATCTTATTCTTTCCATCCTGAGTTCCTAAACACTTTTGACCTCTCTCAGACTTAAAAGGAAAAAAATTTTCACCTCTCATTGTAGACAGAATGAGGCACTTTCAATATTGCTAGGATGCAGAGCAGAGCTTCTTGGGAAAGATGGGTGCTGTGAATTTCTCTTTGGAGGGGTGTCTCTTCCTTTTGGAAGGTGTAGAGCCCTCCTTCCCTGGGGGTCTTATTCGAGTACTCTATCTTATCGTTTGTACCTGCGCTCCCTAACACTGGTCACTTCTCCCAGAAGTTGAAGAACAAAGTTTGGACTGTTTACTGTGGATAGTGCAAAGGTCATTAAGCCCTGCTAAGATTCAGAGCACAGTTGACTGGGACAGAACAATGCTTTCTATTTCTCCTAAGTGGCTTGTCTTGCTTTTGGGAAAAGTTGAGAGCACTCAGAACTTGGAGACCTTAAAACAATTTTCTTTATGTTCTCCAAATTTTGAGAACTCCCTTTTGTTGTTTGCATCCTGTTGTTTGCTCCCAAACCCTCCAGAGCTCTCTCAAAATTGCAAGTCAAAAGGATTGTCCAGTGGGCCAAGAGGGGCTTTGTACCATGCCAGGATGCACACAGGGGCTGCTAGAAACCGAATGATGTTGTCTATTTCTCTTCGGGGTCTGGTCTTTTCTTTTTCAAAGGTATAGAGCATTCAGAACCTTGGCGGCATAAAACAATTTTGTTTTAATTTCCCCACATTCTCAGTGCTCTATCTTGTCGTTTTCATCCAGAGCATCCTAACACTAGTCAGCTCACCCTGAATTGCAAGGGAAAAATTCGGACTTGTTACTGTGGACAGTGTAAGGGGCTTCAAGCCCTTCTAGGACGCAGACCGCTGTTGCCTGTGCTAGAACCATTCCTTCAATTTCTCTTTAGTGGCTTGTATCTCCTTTGAGGAATTGTGGAGCCTTCAGAACTTGGGCAATATTGTTTACCTCACCGAAGTTCTGAGTGCTGTATCTTGTCGTTTACAAACTGAGATCTCAAAAACTTTTCAACCCTCCCAGTGGTAAGGAGAAAAACAAAACCTGTGATTGTAGACAGGATGAGACACTTTCTGTCTTGCTAGGATGCAGACCAGAGCCTCTTGGGAAGATTGGTGCTGTCAATTTCTCTATGGAGGCGTGTCCCTCCTTTGGGGAAGGAGTAAACCCTCATTGCTTGGGGGCCTTAAAACGGTTTCAAGGTCCCCATGTTCTGAGTGCTACATCTTTTCTTGCTTTTAAATTTATTTATTTATTTATTTGTTCATTTTTTTGCAAACAATGTACAGAGGGGTTACAATTACATGTGCAAGATAATGAGTATATTTTTTATAAAGTATTGTAACGTCCTCTTTGTTTCCCATTCCCATCTTTTCCCATCCTCCTCCTGCCCTCCCCCACAGTGCTCACCTCTCCCATACCCCTACCACTCACAAACCAAAGTTGTAAAGTTCGTTTTGGACATACCGACTTGTACATCTCATTTTTGCTATGGGTCCACCTCTATCCCTGTTTAAACGAATTGTTTTTCCCCTTCCACCCCACAAATTATACCGACATGAAATACAGTGAAAGCAGTTGTTATACAATGGGGGAGGGACTTACAAAGTAAAAAAGAAATGATCTCATGAATGTGTCATAAACAATCGCTTGAAAGCAAAGAAAGAACGTTTGAATACATATCGTAGAGTTCATTTCACTAACATCACCTTATGTGACTTTCTCTGCTTTACTCAAACTTTCGTTAGCATGCTGAACTCGCTAACACTGGTCAGCTCTCCCAGAATTGGAAGACAAAATTGGACTGGTTCCTGTGGATGGACAGTATAAGTGGCTTTCAGCCAAGCTAGGATGCAGACCGGAGAAACCCGGGATGGAAAGATGTGGTCTACTTGTATTTAGAGGCTTATCTCTCCTTTGGGAAAGATATAGATCATTGAGAATTTGAGCCCTGAAAAACAATTTTGTTTTAAGGCGTCGAATTTCTGTGTTGCTCTATCTTGTCGTTTGCATCCTGTGCTTCCAAACACTTTTCAGCTCTCCCAGAATTGCAAGGAATATAATTGGACCTCTTATTGTTGACAGTATATGGAACAGGAAGTAGATTAGGGCTTAGTGAGAAAGGTCGGTGCTATCCATGTATCTTTGGAAGCTTGTCTCTCCATTGGGGAAGGAGTAGAGCACCCTCAATTTGGGACCTTAAAACTGTTTAAAGGTCACCAATTTCGGAGTGCTCTATCATGTCGTTTGCATCCTGAGCTGACTAACACAGATCAGCTCTCCCAGAATTGGATGAAACAAATTGGACTGGGCTCTGTGGACAGTGTGAGGGGCATTAAGCCCTGATGGACGCAGACCAGATTTGCCTGGGCGAGAAAAATGCAGTCTGTTTCTATTTAGCAGTTTTCTCTATTAGGGGAAGGTGTAGAGCACTCAAAACTTGGGGACCTTAAAAAGGTCCCCAAGTTTTGAGTGCTCTTTCTTGTTATTTGCATCCTGTGCTCCCAAAACCTCCTCAGCTCTCCCAAATATTTCAAAGAATTCTTTTGACCTATGGCTGGTGATACAGAGAGGGTCTGTGAACCAAGCCAGGATGCACATAGGAGCTTCTAGAGACCGAAATATGCTGTCTATTGCTCTTTGGTGGCTTGTCTCTTCATTATGGAAGGTGGAGAGTATTCACAACTGAGGCGCCAAAAAACAGTTCTGTTTTAAGCTACCCAAGTTCTCAGGGCTCTATCTTGTCGATTTCATCTTGAGCTCCCTAACACTGCTCAGCAATCCAAAAAGTGCAAGGAAAAAATTGGGACTGGTTAATGGGGACAGTGTGAGGAGGTTTAAGCCCTGCTGGGATGCAGACCAAAGATGCCTGGGATAGACCGATGCTGTCTAACTCT